>NC_088403.1:69986722-70006722 GCF_034236695.1 Oncorhynchus nerka
AATTTAGCTGTGTTGATCATAATTTATCTGTGTTGATCCTAGATCATAATTTAGCTGTGTTGATCATAATTTATCTGTGTTGATCCTAGATCATAATTTAGCTGTGTTGATCATAATTTATCTGTGTTGATCCTAGATCATAATTTATCTGTGTTGATCCTAGATCATAATTTAGCTGTGTTGATCATAATTTATCTGTGTTGATCCTAGATCATAATTTAGCTGTGTTGATCATAATTTATCTGTGTTGATCCTAGATTATAATTTATCTGTGTTGATCCTAGATTATAATTGATCTGTGTTGATCCTAGATCATAATTTATCTGTGTTGATCCTAGATCATAATTTAGCTGTGTTGATCCTAGATCATAATTTATCTGTGTTGATCCTAGATCATAATTTAGCTGTGTTGATCCTAGATCATAATTTATCTGTGTTGATCCTAGATCATAATTTATCTGTGTTTATCCTAGATCATAATTTAGCTGTGTTGATCCTAGATTATAATTTATCTGTGTTGATCCTAGATCATAATTTAGCTGTGTTGATCCTAGATCATAATTGATCTGTGTTGATCCTAGATCATAATTTATCTGTGTTGATCCTAGATCATAATTTATCTGTGTTGATCCTAGATCATAATTTATCTGTGTTGATCCTAGATCATAATTTATCTGTGTTGATCCTAGATCATAATTTATCTGTGTTGATCCTAGATCATAATTTATCTGTGTTGATCCTAGATTATAATTTATCTGTGTTGATGCTAGATCATAATTTATCTGTGTTGATCCTAGATCATAATTTATCTGTGTTGATCCTAGATCATAATTTATCTGTGTTGATCCTAGATTATAATTTATCTGTGTTGATCCTAGATCATAATTTATCTGTGTTGATCCTAGATCATAATTTATCTGTGTTGATCCTAGATTATAATTTATCTGTGTTGATCCTAGATCATAATTTATCTGTGTTGATCCTAGATCATAATTTATCTGTGTTGATCCTAGATCATAATTTAGCTGTGTTGATCCTAGATTATAATTTATCTGTGTTGATCCTAGATCATAATTTAGCTGTGTTGATCCTAGATCATAATTTAGCTGTGTTGATCCTAGATCATAATTTATCTGTGTTGATCCTAGATCATAATTTATCTGTGTTGATCCTAGATCATAATTTATCTGTGTTGATCCTAGATTATAATTTATCTGTGTTGATCCTAGATTATAATTTATCTGTGTTGATCCTAGATTATAATTTATCTGTGTTGATCCTAGATCATAATTTATCTGTGTTGATCCTAGATTATAATTTATCTGTGTTGATCCTAGATCATAATTTAGCTGTGTTGATCCTAGATCATAATTTATCTGTGTTGATCCTAGATTATAATTTAGCTGTGTTGATCCTAGATCATAATTTATCTGTGTTGATCCTAGATCATAATTTATCTGTGTTGATCCTAGATTATAATTTAGCTGTGTTGATCCTAGATCATAATTTATCTGTGTTGATCCTAGATTATAATTTATCTGTGTTGATCCTAGATCATAATTTATCTGTGTTGATCCTAGATCATAATTTATCTGTGTTGATCCTAGATCATAATTTAGCTGTGTTGATCCTAGATCATAATTTATCTGTGTTGATCCTAGATTATAATTTATCTGTGTTGATCCTAGATCATAATTTATCTGTGTTGATCCTAGATCATAATTTAGCTGTGTTGATCATAATTTATCTGTGTTGATCCTAGATCATAATTTATCTGTGTTGATCCTAGATCATAATTTATCTGTGTTGATCCTAGATCATAATTTATCTGTGTTGATCCTAGATCATAATTTAGCTGTGTTGATCCTATTTTGCTGGTTTGTTTATTCAGGATCAACAAACTATAATGCTGATATAGTGGATATCAGTCTTTGTGGAATCAGGACATGTATCTGTCTCCCTTTCTCTCTCTAGAGCCCCCGCTGGTCGTATGCGGACGCTGTCCCTGGGTTCTGGGGGGTGGGACAGTGACTCGGTGGGGGGGTGGGCCACACCTCTGGAAGCCCGTTACTACCACGTTCCCTGCTCTACTCGAGAGGGAGGAGAGAGGAGGGACAGGGGGTACAGGCGAACCCCAGAGGGGAGGGGAGGGTGGGGGCGGACCAGGTGGAGGGCACCCCCCAGCACAGAGGAAGAGGAGGAAGAGGATGATGAAGAGGAGGACACATGGTCAGAGGCCTGGAGCACACCTGAGACTCAGAGACACGCCCACGTCAGGCTGGAACACTCACCTGGATCAGGTAATAACCTTTAACCTTACCAGTTTGGAACACCCACCTGGCTCAGGTAATAACATTTAACCTTACCAGGCTGGAACACTCACCTGACTCAGGTTATAACCTTTAACCTTACCAGTCTGGAACATCCACCTGGCTCAGGTTATAACCTTTAACCTTACCAGTCTGGAACATCCACCTGGCTCAGGTTATAACTTTTAACCTTACCAGTCTGGAACACCCACCTGGCTCAGGTTATAACCTTTAACCTAACCAGTCTGGAACACCCACCTAGCTCAGGTAATAACCTTTAACCTTACCAGTCTGGAACACCCACCTGGCTCAGGTAATAACCTTTAACCTTACCAGTTTGGAACATCCACCTGGATCAGGTAATAACCTTAAACCTTACCAGTCTGGAACATCCACCTGGCTCAGGTAATAACCTTTAACCTTACCAGCCTGGAACACCCACCTGGCTCAGGTAATAACCTTAAACCTTACCAGTCTGGAACATCCACCTGGCTCAGGTTACCTTGTGTGTACGGTAACTCTACCTGATCAGTCTCCACATAACTCTGTCTAGACAACTCCAATCTTCACATAACTCTGTCTAGACAAATCCAGCCTTGTCTATGTCTATGTGTGTACTGTAACTCTACCTGACATTTCTCTCCAGGTGTGTCGTCCATACGATCCAGCCCGTGTCACCGTGATTACATAGCATTGGGGGCGGGGACTCTGAGACTGAGGGCGGGTTTATTCTGCGTGTTTCCTTATTTGGATGTGCGGACGTTGCTGCTCGCCGCTGAGGTGTGCTCCGATTGGAGGTTTGTGGCGCGACACCCAGCCGTCTGGACACGGGTACGACTGGAGAACGCCAGAGTCTCCGCTAAGGTAATGCGCCTTCATCGTCATTATTGATGTCATTGATATAATCGCAGTGAAGTTGCGGTCATGTTGTGGTCTATTTCAGTTCTGTTTTAGTACATGGTTGTGTTTCACTCCTGGTCTCACTGTGCGGTTGTGGTTAATGTATGGTAATGTTATGTTATGATAGTGGTTAATGTATGGTAATGTTATGTTATTTTATGGTAGTGGTTAATGTATGGTAATGTTATGTTATTTTATGGTAGTGGTTAATGTATGGTAATGTTATGTTATGATAGTGGTTGATGCACTATTGTAAAGTGGCTGTTCCACTGGATGTCATAAGGTGAAAGCACCAATTTGTAAGTCGCTCTGGATAAGAGCGTCTGCTAAATGACTTAAATGTAAATGTAAATGTAATGTATGGTAATGTTATGTTATTTTATGGTAGTGGTTAATGTATGGTAATGTTATGTTATTTTATGGTAGTGGTTAATGTATGGTAATGTTATGTTATTTTATGGTTGTGGTTGATGTATGGTAATGTTATTTTATGGTAGTGGTTAATGTATGGTAATGTTATGTTATTTTATGGTTGTGGTTGATGTATGGTAATGTTATTTTATGGTAGTGGTTAATGTATGGTAATGTTATGTTATTTTATGGTTGTGGTTGATGTATGGTAATGTTATGTTATTTTATGGTTGTGGTTGATGTATGGTAATGTTATTTTATGGTTGTGGTTAATGTATGGTAATGTTATGTTATGGTTGTGGTTAATGTATGGTAATGTTATGTTATTTTATGGTTGTGGTTGATGTATGGTAATGTTATGTTATGGTTGTGGTTAATGTATGGTAATGTTATGTTATTTTATGGTTGTGGTTGATGTATGGTAATGTTATTTTATGGTTGTGGTTAATGTATGGTAATGTTATGTTATTTTATGGTTGTGGTTCATGTATGGTAATGTTATGTTATTTTATGGTTGTGGTTAATAATGTATGGTAATGTTATGTTATTTCATGGTTGTGGTTAATGTATGGTAATGTTATGTTATTTTATGGTTGTGGTTGTGTTGTGGTTGTGTTGTGGTTGTGTTATGGTTGTGTTGTGGTTACGTTGTGGGTGTGTTATGGTTGTGTTAGGGTTGTGTTTCAGTTCTTAGTGACCATGTTTCAGTTGTGTACTCAAACCCAATACCTATTGTGGTTGTGTTGTGGTTGTGTTATAGTTGTGTTGTGGTTGTGGTTGTGTTGTGGTTGTGTTATGGTTTCTCCATGGTTGTGTTATGGTTAATCCATGGTTGTGTTATGGTTGTGTTATGGTTAATCTATGGTTGTGTTATGGCTGTGTTATAGTTAATCCATGGTTGTGTTATGGTTAATCTATGGTTGTGTTATGGTTGTGTTATGGTTAATCTATGGTTGTGTTATGGTTAATCTATGGTTGTGTTATGGTTGTGTTATGGTTAATCTATGGTTGTGTTATGGTTAATCTATGGTTGTGTTATGGTTAATCCATGGTTGTGTTATGATTGTGTTGTGGTTGTGTTATGGTTGTGTTGTGGTTGTGATGTGGTTGTGTTATGGTTTCTCCAGGGTTGTGTTGTTGTTGTGTTGTGGTTGTGTTAGGGTTGAGCCAGGGTTGTGTTATGGTTTCTCCATGGTTGTGTTATGGTTTCAGTTCCTAGTGACCATGTCCCAGTGGTGTACTCAGACTCATTCCCTGGTGCTCCAGAACCTCAGACCACGACTGCGGCATCGAGATGAACGCAGAGAGGACTACGACAAGACCACACGGTAACCCCCATTAATATTGAACAAGGACAGTAAACATTCACTACTGGACCACACAGTAAACATACACTACTGGACCACACAGTACTGGACCACACAGTAAACATACACTACTGGACCACACAGTAAACATACACTACTGGACCACACAGTACTGGACCACACAGTAAACATTCACTACTGGACCACACAGTACTGGACCACACAGTAAACATTCACTACTGGACCGCACAGTAAACATACACTACTGGACCACACAGTAAACATACACTACTGGACCACACAGTAAACATACACTACTGGACCACACAGTAAACATACACTACTGGACCACACAGTACTGGACCACACAGTAAACATACACTACTGGACCACACAGTAAACATTCACTACTGGACCACACAGTACTGGACCACACAGTAAACATACACTACTGGACCGCACAGTAAACATACACTACTGGACCGCACAGTAAACATACACTACTGGACCACACAGTAAACATACACTACTGGACCACACAGTAAACATACACTACTGGACCACACAGTACTGGACCACACAGTAAACATACACTACTGGACCGCACAGTAAACATACACTACTGGACCGCACAGTAAACATTCACTACTGGACCGCACAGTAAACATACACTACTGGACCGCACAGTAAACATACACTACTGGACCGCACAGTAAACATACACTACTGGACCTCACAGTAAACATACACTACTGGACCACACAGTACTGGACCACACAGTAAACATACACTACTGGACCACACAGTAAACATACACTACTGGACCACAGAGTACTGGACCACACAGTAAACATACACTACTGGACCACACAGTACTGGACCACACAGTAAACATTCACTACTGGACCACACAGTAAACATACACTACTGGACCGCACAGTAAACATACACTACTGGACCACACAGTCCTGGACCGCACAGTAAACATACACTACTGGACCGCACAGTAAACATACACTACTGGACCGCACAGTAAACATACACTACTGGACCGCACAGTAAACATACACTACTGGACCGCACAGTAAACATACACTACTGGACCGCACAGTAAACATACACTACTGGACCACACAGTAAACATACACTACTGGACCACACAGTAAACATTCACTACTGGACCGCACAGCACTGGACCACACAGTAAACATACACTACTGGACCACACAGTACTGGACCACACAGTAAACATTCACTACTGGACCACACAGTAAACATACACTACTGGACCGCACAGTAAACATACACTACTGGACCACACAGTCCTGGACCGCACAGTAAACATACACTACTGGACCGCACAGTAAACATACACTACTGGACCGCACAGTAAACATACACTACTGGACCACACAGTAAACATACACTACTGGACCACACAGTAAACATTCACTACTGGACCGCACAGTACTGGACCACACAGTAAACATACACTACTGGACCACACAGTAAACATTCACTACTGGACCGCACAGTACTGGACCGCACAGTAAACATACACTACTGGACCACACAGTAAACATACACTACTGGACCACACAGTAAACATACACTACTGGACCACACACTACTGGACCGCACAGTAAACATACACTACTGGACCACACAGTAAACATACACTACTGGACCACACAGTAAACATACACTACACTACTGGACCACACAGTAAACATACACTACTGGACCACACAGTAAACATTCACTACTGGACCGCACAGTAAACATACACTACTGGACCACACAGTACTGGACCACACAGTAAACATACACTACTGGACCACACAGTAAACATTCACTACTGGACCGCACAGTACTGGACCACACAGTAAACATACACTACTGGACCACACAGTAAACATACACTACTGGACCGCACAGTAAACATACACTACTGGACCACACAGTAAACATACACTACTGGACCACACAGTAAACATACACTACTGGACCACACACTACTGGACCGCACAGTAAACATACACTACTGGACCACACAGTAAACATTCACTACTGGACCACACAGTAAACATTCACTACTGTAAACATACACTACTGGACCACACAGTACTGGACCACACAGTAAACATACACTACTGGACCACACAGTAAACATTCACTACTGGACCACACAGTAAACATACACTACTGGACCACACAGTACTGGACCACACAGTAAACATTCACTACTGGACCACACAGTAAACATACACTACTGGACCGCACAGTAAACATACACTACTGGACCACACAGTACTGGACCACACAGTAAACATTCACTACTGGACCACACAGTAAACATACACTACTGGACCGCACAGTAAACATACACTACTGGACCACACAGTAAACATACACTACTGGACCGCACAGTAAACATTCACTACTGGACCACACAGTACTGGACCACACAGTAAACATTCACTACTGGACCGCACAGTAAACATTCACTACTGGACCACACAGTACTGGACCACACAGTAAACATACACTACTGGACCACACAGTAAACATTCACTACTGGACCACACAGTACTGGACCACACAGTAAACATACACTACTGGACCACAGAGTACTGGACCACACAGTAAACATTCACTACTGGACCACACAGTAAACATACACTACTGGACCACACAGTACTGGACCACACAGTAAACATTCACTACTGGACCACACAGTAAACATACACTACTGGACCACACAGTACTGGACCACACAGTAAACATTCACTACTGGACCACACAGTAAACATACACTACTGGACCACACAGTACTGGACCACACAGTAACCTGCATTAGGAGGCCTCCACACAGTAAACCTGCATTAGGAGGCCTCCACACAGTAAACCTGCATTAGGAGGCCTCTACACAGTAAACCTGCATTAGGAGGCCTCTACACAGTAAACCTGCATTAGGAGGCCTCTACACAGTAACCTGTATTAGGAGGCCTCTACACAGTAACCTGCATTAGGAGGCCTCCACACAGTAAACCTGCATTAGGAGGCCTCTACACAGTAAACCTGCATTAGGAGGCCTCTACACAGTAAACCTGCATTAGGAGGCCTCTACACAGTAAACCTGCATTAGGAGGCCTCCACACAGTAAACCTGCATTAGGAGGCCTCTACACAGTAAACCTGCATTAGGAGGCCTCTACACAGTAAACCTGCATTAGGAGGCCTCTACACAGTAACCTGCATTAGGAGGCCTCCACACAGTAACCTGCATTAGGAGGCCTCCACACAGTAAACCTGCATTAGGAGGCCTCCACACAGTAAGGAGGAGGAGCCTGTGTGACTGTCTTTCCAGGGGCTGTCTGGAGGGAGGTGTGGAGGCGTTGCTGAGGTCAGCGGGAGGCAGTCTAATGGTTCTCAGAGTGTCTCACTGTCCTCACGTCCTGACTGACCGCTCCCTGTGGCTGGCCAGCTGCTACTGTAGGAACCTACAACACCTCACATACAGGTAAACTACAACACCTCACATACAGGTAAACTACAACACCTCACATACAGGTAACCTACAACACCTCACATACAGGTAACCTACAACACCTCACATACAGGTAACCTACAACACCTCACATACAGGTAAACTACAACACCTCACATACAGGTAAACTACAACACCTCACATACAGGTAACCTACAACACCTCACATACAGGTAACCTACAACACCTCACATACAGGTAAACTACAACACCTCACATACAGGTAAACTACAACACCTCACATACAGGTAACCTACAACACCTCACATACAGGTAACCTACAACACCTCACATACAGGTAAACTACAACACCTCACATACAGGTAACCTACAACACCTCACATACAGGTAAACTACAACACCTCACATACAGGTAACCTACAACACCTCACATACAGGTAACCTACAACACCTCACAACCTACAACACCTCACATACAGGTAACCTACAACACCTCACATACAGGTAACCTACAACACCTCACATACAGGTAACCTACAACACCTCACATACAGGTAACCTACAACACCTCACATACAGGTAACCTACAACACCTCACAACCTACAACACCTCACATACAGGTAACCTACAACACCTCACATACAGGTAAACTACAACACCTCACATACAGGTAACCTACAACACCTCACATACAGGTAAACTACAACACCTCACATACAGGTAAACTATAACACCTCACATACAGGTAACCTACAACACCTCACATACAGGTAACCTACAACACCTCACATACAGGTAAACTATAACACCTCACATACAGGTAACCTACAACACCTCACATACAGGTAAACTACAACACCTCACATACAGGTAACCTACAACACCTCACATACAGGTAACCTACAACACCTCACATACAGGTAACCTACAACACCTCACATACAGGTAAACTACAACACCTCACATACAGGTAACCTACAACACCTCACATACAGGTAAACTACAACACCTCACATACAGGTAAACTACAACACCTCACATACAGGTAAACTACAACACCTCACATACAGGTAAACTACAACACCTCACATACAGGTAAACTACAACACCTCACATACAGGTAAACTACAACACCTCACATACAGGTAACCTACAACACCTCACATACAGGTAACCTACAACACCTCACATACAGGTAAACTACAACACCTCACATACAGGTAAACTACAACACCTCACATACAGGTAAACTACAACACCTCACATACAGGTAAACTACAACACCTCACATACAGGTAAACTACAACACCTCACATACAGGTAAACTACAACACCTCACATACAGGTAAACTACAACACCTCACATACAGGTAAACTACAACACCTCACATACAGGTAACCTACAACACCTCACATACAGGTAACCTACAACACCTCACATACAGGTAACCTACAACACCTCACATACAGGTAACCTACAACACCTCACATACAGGTAACCTACAACACCTCACATACAGGTAACCTACAACACCTCACATACAGGTAAACTACAACACCTCACATACAGGTAACCTACAACACCTCACATACAGGTAAACTACAACACCTCACATACAGGTAACCTACAACACCTCACATACAGGTAACCTACAACACCTCACATACAGGTAACCTACAACACCTCACATACAGGTAACCTACAACACCTCACATACAGGTAAACTACAACACCTCACATACAGGTAAACTACAACACCTCACATACAGGTAACCTACAACACCTCACATACAGGTAACCTACAACACCTCACATACAGGTAACCTACAACACCTCACATACAGGTAACCTACAACACCTCACATACAGGTAAACTACAACACCTCACATACAGGTAACCTACAACACCTCACATACAGGTAACCTACAACACCTCACATACAGGTAACCTACAACACCTCACATACAGGTAACCTACAACACCTCACATACAGGTAAACTACAACACCTCACATACAGGTAACCTACAACACCTCACATACAGGTAACCTACAACACCTCACATACAGGTAACCTACAACACCTCACATACAGGTAACCTACAACACCTCACATACAGGTAACCTACAACACCTCACATACAGGTAACCTACAACACCTCACATACAGGTAACCTACAACACCTCACATACAGGTAAACTACAACACCTCACATACAGGTAACCTACAACACCTCACATACAGGTAACCTACAACACCTCACATACAGGTAACCTACAACACCTCACATACAGGTAACCTACAACACCTCACATACAGGTAACCTACAACACCTCACATACAGGTAAACTACAACACCTCACATACAGGTAACCTACAACACCTCACATACAGGTAAACTACAACACCTCACATACAGGTAACCTACAACACCTCACATACAGGGAAACTACAACACCTCACATACAGGTAAACTACAACACCTCACATACAGGTAACCTACAACACCTCACATACAGGTAACCTACAACAACACCTCACATACAGGTAACCTACAACACCTCACATACAGGTAACCTACAACACCTCACATACAGGTAAACTACAACACCTCACATACAGGTAAACCTACAACACCTCACATACAGGTAACCTACAACACCTCACATACAGGTAACCTACAACACCTCACAAACACCTCACATACAGGTAACCTACAACACCTCACATACAGGTAACCTACAACACCTCACATACAGGTAACCTACAACACCTCACATACAGGTAACCTACAACACCTCACATACAGGTAAACTACAACACCTCACATACAGGTAAACTACAACACCTCACATACAGGTAACCTACAACACCTCACATACAGGTAAACTACACCTCACAACCTACAACACCTCACATACAGGTAAACTACAACACCTCACATACAGGTAAACTACAACACCTCACCTACAGGTAAACTACAACACCTCACATACAGGTAAACTACAACACCTCACATACAGGTAAACTACAACACCTCACATACAGGTAAACTACAACACCTCACATACAGGTAACCTACAACACCTCACATACAGGTAAACTACAACACCTCACATACAGGTAACCTACAACACCTCACATACAGGTAACCTACAACACCTCACATACAGGTAACCTACAACACCTCACATACAGGTAACCTACAACACCTCACATACAGGTAACCTACAACACCTCACATACAGGTAACCTACAACACCTCACATACAGGTAACCTACAACACCTCACAACCTACAACACCTCACATACAGGTAACCTACAACACCTCACATACAGGTAAACTACAACACCTCACATACAGGTAAACTACAACACCTCACATACAGGTAACCTACAACACCTCACATACAGGTAACCTACAACACCTCACATACAGGTAACCTACAACACCTCACATACAGGTAACCTACAACACCTCACATACAGGTAACCTACAACACCTCACAACCTACAACACCTCACATACAGGTAACCTACAACACCTCACATACAGGTAACCTACAACACCTCACATACAGGTAACCTACAACACCTCACATACAGGTAACCTACAACACCTCACATACAGGTAACCTACAATACCTCACATACAGGTAAACTACAACACCTCACATACAGGTAAACTACAACACCTCACATACAGGTAACCTACAACACCTCACATACAGGTAAACTACACCTCACATACAGGTAAACTACAACACCTCACATACAGGTAAACTACAACACCTCACCTACAGGTAAACTACAACACCTCACATACAGGTAAACTATAACACCTCACATACAGGTAAACTACAACACCTCACATACAGGTAACCTACAACACCTCACATACAGGTAACCTACAACACCTCACATACAGGTAACCTACAACACCTCACATACAGGTAACCTACAACACCTCACATACAGGTAACCTACAACACCTCACATACAGGTAACCTACAACACCTCACATACAGGTAACCTACAACACCTCACATACAGGTAAACTACAACACCTCACATACAGGTAAACTACAACACCTCACATACAGGTAACCTACAACACCTCACATACAGGTAACCTACAACACCTCACATACAGGTAACCTACAACACCTCACATACAGGTAACCTACAACACCTCACATACAGGTAACCTACAACACCTCACAACCTACAACACCTCACATACAGGTAACCTACAACACCTCACATACAGGTAACCTACAACACCTCACATACAGGTAACCTACAACACCTCACATACAGGTAACCTACAACACCTCACATACAGGTAACCTACAATACCTCACATACAGGTAAACTACAACACCTCACATACAGGTAAACTACAACACCTCACATACAGGTAACCTACAACACCTCACATACAGGTAAACTACACCTCACATACAGGTAAACTACAACACCTCACATACAGGTAAACTACAACACCTCACCTACAGGTAAACTACAACACCTCACATACAGGTAAACTATAACACCTCACATACAGGTAAACTACAACACCTCACATACAGGTAACCTACAACACCTCACATACAGGTAACCTACAACACCTCACATACAGGTAACCTACAACACCTCACATACAGGTAACCTACAACACCTCACATACAGGTAACCTACAACACCTCACATACAGGTAACCTACAACACCTCACATACAGGTAACCTACAACACCTCACATACAGGTAACCTACAACACCTCACATACAGGTAACCTACAACACCTCACATACAGGTAACCTACAACACCTCACATACAGGTAACCTACAACACCTCACATACAGGTAACCTACAACACCTCACATACAGGTAACCTACAACACCTCACATACAGGTAACCTACAACACCTCACATACAGGTAACCTACAACACCTCACATACAGGTAACCTACAACACCTCACATACAGGTAAACTACAACACCTCACATACAGGTAACCTACAACACCTCACATACAGGTAACCTACAACACCTCACATACAGGTAACCTACAACACCTCACATACAGGTAAACTACAACACCTCACATACAGGTAACCTACAACACCTCACATACAGGTAACCTACAACACCTCACATACAGGTAACCTACAACACCTCACATACAGGTAACCTACAACACCTCACATACAGGTAAACTACAACACCTCACATACAGGTAACCTACAACACCTCACATACAGGTAACCTACAACACCTCACATACAGGTAACCTACAACACCTCACAACCTACAACACCTCACATACAGGTAACCTACAACACCTCACATACAGGTAACCTACAACACCTCACATACAGGTAACCTACAACACCTCACATACAGGTAACCTACAACACCTCACAACCTACAACACCTCACATACAGGTAACCTACAACACCTCACATACAGGTAGGGTCGTGTCGGTGTGTTTGTGTGTGAAGTCGCGGATAGAACTACCCTCATCATGAGAGGGTGAGATAAGACTCACCTCGGCTACATTTGCGTGCCTATTCTGAAATTACTGTGTGTATGTCTGTCTGTGTGTGTGTATGTCCCTGTGTGTGTGTGTGTGTGTGTGTGTGTGTGTGTGTGTGTGTGTGTGTGTGTGTGTCTCTGTGTGTGTGTGTGTGTGTGTGTGCATGTCTCTGTGTGTGTGTGTCTCTGTGTGTGTGTCAGGAGTTCGTCAGACCCCATGGGTCATGAGGTGGTGTGGGCTCTAGGAGCAGGCTGCAGAAACATGACATCCCTGCAGGTGGCGCCACTACACCCCTGGTGAGTAGTAATGCCGTGGGAGTCGTGAGTTACATTTAATTTAGGAGATGCTATTATCCAGAACGACTCAATTTATACCCTAATATTTATAATATAAGACAAATATATACTAAATAAACTGAAGTCAACACAATAAAATAACAATAACGAGGCCGGTATATACCGGTAACTAGTCAATGTGCAGGTTAGTCGAGGTAATTGAGGTAAAGTGTGCATGTAGGTAGAGTTAAAGTGACATTGATAATATCAGCGTTTAAACAAAGTGGGGGTTAATGCAGATCGTCCGGGTAACCATTTGGTTAATTGCTCAACAGTCTTCTAGCTTGGGGGTAGAAGCCTTTTGGACCTAGACTTGGCAGTCCGGTGCCGCTTGCCATGCGACAGCAGAGAGAACAGTCTATGACCATTTTTAGGGCCTTCCTCTGACACCGCCTGGTATAGAGGTCCTGGATGGCAGGAAGCTTGGCCCCAGTGATGTACTGGGCCGTACGCACTACCCTCTATAGGGCCTTCCTCTGACACCACCTGGTATAGAGGTCCTGGATGGCAGGAAGCTTGGCCCCAGTGATGTACTGGGCCGTACGTACTACCCTCTGTAGGGCCTTCCTCTGACACCGCCTGGTATAGAGGTCCTGGATGGCAGGAAGCTTGGCCCCAGTGATGTACTGGATCGTACGTACTACCCTCTGTAGCGCCTTGTGGTCGGAGGCCGAGCAGTTGCCATACCAGGCAGTGATGCAACTGGTCAGGATGCTCTCAATGGTGCAGCTGTAGAACTTTTTGAGGATCTGGGGACCCAGTAATGTTTTCAGTCTGCTGAGGGGAAACAGGCATTGTCGTTCCCTCTTCATGACTGACTTGGTGTGTTTGGACCATGATAATATGTTGGTGATGGAAACAGTCGACCCTCCACTGCAGCCCCATCGATGTGAATGGGGTCGTATTTTTGTCCCTCCTTTTCCTGTAGTCCACGATCAGCTCCTTTGTCTTGCTTGCGCAGAGGGAGAAGTTCATGTCCGGGCACCAGGTCTCTGACCTCCTCCCTATAGGCTGTCTCGTCGTTGTCTGTGATCAGACCTACCACTGTTGTGTCGTCAGCAAACTTAATGATGGTGTTGGAGTCGTGCATGGCGACGCAGTGGGTGAACAGGGAGCACGGGGGGTGCACACATTCAGATGTCATAAATCAGCATTGCAGAGCTCTCCCTGTCCTCTGCCGTGCCTTGATTGTATTACTGTTGATGATATCTGGAAATGTGCATGTACACCTTGGCCCATCTACTGTTGCTAGACCCAATTCTGATTTGTGCTCTGATATCTGCATCACTGATTTCTGCTCTCGTAAAAGCCTGAGTTTTCTGCATGTTATAACACTAGAAGCTAAATACCTAAAGTGTATCAATTGAAAGTGTGGGTTCCCAGCTCCAATCCAGCGTGGTTCAGGAAGAGTGTTTTGAACACTGATGTTAACCTTTCTGGTTATAACCTTTTTTGGCAAGACAGATCTTCCAAAGGTGGGGGAGTGACAATCCTTACCAAGGATCCCCTTCAGTGCTCGGTTGTCTCCACCAAGTATGTCCCCAAACTATTTGATTTGCTAGTTTTAAGCATTACATTTTCAAATAGCTTTTCGTTGACTGTCTCTGTGTGTTATCGTCCTCCATGAGCACCGGCCTGTACCCTCCCTGCCCTAAGCTCTCTCCTGGGACCTTACACTAAGTCTGAATTTGTCCTGCCAGGTGACCTAAACTGGGACATGCTTAAACCACCTGACCAAGTTCTAAAGCAATGGGACTCCCTAAATCTTTCTCAGATTATTACCAATCCCACAAGGTATGACTCCAAACACCCAGAAAAGACTACTCTCCTCGATGTTATCCTCAATAATAATCCTGATAGGTATCAATCTGGTGTTTTCTCTAATGACCTTAATGATCACTGTTTTACAGCCTGTGTTAGTAATGGCTGCTCAGTGAAATGACCTGTCCTGATTTGTCATAGACGCTAAAAAACTGTAATGAGCAAGCCTTCCTCCATGAACTGGCCTCTGTAAAATGGTATAGAATCAGCTTGATCCCCTCTGTTGAAGACGCTTGGACCTTCTTTTTTGATATTTTCAGTAGTATTGTTCACAAACACACCCCCATAAAGAAAATAAGAATTAAAAACAGGTTCGACCGTGATCTTGCAGAGTTACTCCACCTCAAGAATTGCATTTGGTGAAATGCTCGGCACACACTCACTCTCAGGCTGACTGGCTCTCGTTCAGGCAAATGAAAAATAAGTGCACTCAGGCTATCCGGAAGTCCAAAGTTAGTTACTTTAAGGAGCAGTTCTCTCTCTGTGGGTCGAACCCCAAGAAGTTCTGGATAACAATTAAAGACCTGGAGAATAAACCCTCCTCCACAGCTGTACATGTCCCTTAATGTTGATGATGTGGTTGTTACTGACAAGAAGCACATGGCTGAGCTCTTTAATCACCACTTCATTAAGTCAGGATTCCTATTTGACTCAGCCACGCCTCCTTGCTGGTCAAACACTTCCTCATCTCCCACCCCTTCTAATGCGACTATCCCCGATGCTTCTCCCTCTTTTTCCCCTGCCCCACTACAAAGTTTCTCCCTGCAGGCAGTCACTGAGTCCGAGGTGCTAAAGGAGCTCCTTAAACTTAACCCCCAAAAAACATTTGGGTCAGATGGTTTAGACCTTTTCTTCTTTAAGGTTGCTGCCCATATCATCGCCAAGCCTGTCTCTGACCTTTTCAACCTGTCTCTCCTTTCTGGGGAGGGTCCTATTGCTTGGAAGGCAGCCACAGTTTGTCCTTTATTTAAAGGGGAAGGTCAAGCTGATCCTAACTATTATAGGCCAATTTCTATTTTGCCCTGTTTATCAAAAGTGTTGGAAAAACTTGTCAATAATCTACTGACTGGCTTTCTTGATGTCTATATTATTCTCTCTGGGATGCAATCTGGTTTCCCCTCAGGTTATGGATGTGTCACTGCAACCTTAAAGGTCCAAAATGATGTCACCATTGCCTTTGATTTTAAGCAATATTGGGCTGCTATTTTTATTGACTCGGCCAAAGTTTTTGATACGGTAGACCATTACATTCTTGTGGGCTGACTAAGGAGTATTGTTGTCTCTGAAGGGTCTTTGGCCTGGTTTGCTAACTTCCTCTCTCAAAGAGTGCAGTGTATAAAGTCATAACATCTGCTGTCTCAGCCACTGCTGAGAGTACACCGAGGCTCGATTCTAGGGCCCACGCTCTTCTCAATTTACATCATCAACATAGCTCAGGCAGTAGGAAGCTCTCTCATTCATTTATATGCAGATGATACAGTCTTATACTCAGATGGTCCCTCCTTGGATTTTGTGTTAAATGCTCTACAACAAAGCGTTCTTACTGTCCAACAAGCTTTCTCTACCCTTAACCTTGTTCTGAACACCTCCAAAACAAAGGTCATGTGGTTTGGTAAGAAGAATGCCCCTCTTCCCACAGGTGTGATTACTACCTCTGAGGGTTTAGAGCTTGAGGTAGTCACCTCATACAAGTACTTGGGAGTATGGCTAGACGGTCCACTGTCCTTCTCTCAGCACATATCAAAGCTGCCCATCCTACCCATGCTAGATTACGGATACATCATTTATAGATCCGCAGGTAAGGGTGCTCTCGAGCGACTAGATGTTCTTTACCATTCGGCCATCAGATTTGCCACCAATGCTCCTTATAGGACACATTACTGCACTCTGTACTCCTCTGTAAACTGGTCATGTCTGTGTCATGACGTTGGCCTCTTTGCGTATTGCAAAGCACCATCCCCCTCTCCCTGCCTCCCCCTTGCCCCCTTCAATTAGGTTGCTGTGGTCAGAGAGACGTTGTAAATTCCTGAGGATCTCCTCATGGACACACAGTATAGAGAGAGTAGATTTTCATAGAGGACAAAGGAAATCCTTCCACCTCACAGAACTTGAGGTACGAACAAATTTCATGTTCCGGAGAAAGTATAAACGATGGGTGAAGAATCCAACTTTGAACTGGTCCGTTTGTCACAACTTGGGAAGCTCATGAGAGACGGTGTGGCCACATTACCACAACGCTGTTTATATTATATATGAGGTTTACATCTAATTGTTGTATAAGATGAATGAGTGAGTATGATACTGTTTACACAATTTTACAATGTGATTTTGGACTGTTTAATGAAGGAAAACTCAAAAAGGGAATTGGATTTGAACTAAATCAGAGGACCGCCCCTGAGCCCAGTTAGGGTCAGACATCCTGGGACCGCCCCTGAGCCCAGTTAGGGTCAGACATCCTGGGACCGCCCCTGAGCCCAGTTAGGGTCAGACATCCTGGGACCGCCCCTGAGCCCAGTTAGGGTCAGACATCCTGGGACCGCCCCTGAGCCCAGTTAGGGTCAGACATCCTGGGACCGCCCCTGAGCCCAGTTAGGGTCAGACATCCTGGGACCGCCCCTGAGCCCAGTTAGGGTCAGACATCCTGGGACCGCCCCTGAGCCCAGTTAGGGTCAGGCATCCTGGACCGCCCCTGAGCCCAGTTAGGGTCAGGCATCCTGGGACCGCCCCTGAGCCCAGTTAAGGTCAGACATCCTGGGACGACACACTGGGCGTAAATATATATATTGATTGCAATTGTTCCCGAATGAGTGAGCGTTCATGTGTAAAGGATTAGCATTTCAATTGTTATAATTATTAACTCTGTAGTGACTTCTTAGTCGACCCCCACTTCCCCTTTTGTCTAACAAGCTGCCATGCCGGTTTAGCCCACTAGGGCAATTACTTAGTTAGTAATAAATAAATGATTTAAGACAATTGATGTATGGATGACTCATAGTCAAGACTGGGTTCGTGCAGATAACCAACCATTTACGATGTTTGGAATGAGACTAACATGAGGTAAAGTAAATAATTAATTCATTCGAAGACTAATTGATCAGATATGAAAATATCTGAAAAGTTATTTTAGGAAATGATAACTTTGTAATCTGAATATTTTTCCTTGGTGCCCCGACTTCCTAGTAATTACAGTTACATGATTAATCAGTCTAATCACGTAATAACTAATTACAGAGAATATTTGATAAAAACTATCAGTCTTCAGTTAATGATAGTAAAGACACGACACCTGTATAACCGTCGCAAGACACACTGGTTGATGTTTCTTTATAAAACCCTCTTAGGCCTCACTCTCCCTTATCTGAGATATCTACTGCTGCCCTCATCCTCCACATACAACACCCATTCTGCCAGTCACATTCTGTTAAAGGTCCCCAAAGCACAAACATCCCTGGGTCGCTCCTTTTTTCAGTTCGCTGCAGCTAGCGACTGGAACAGGCTGCAACAAACACTCAAACTGGACAGTTTTATCTCCATCTCTTCATTCAAAGACTTAATCATGGACACTCTTACTGACAGTTGTGGCTGCTTCTCGTGATGTATTGTTGTCTCTACCTTCTTGCCCTTTGTGCTGTTGTCTAATGTTTGTACCATGTTGTGTTGCTACCATGTTGTTGTTATGTTGTGTTGCTACCATGTTGTTGTTATGTTGTGTTGCTACCATGCCGTGTTGTCATGTGTTGCAGCCATGTTGTTGTTATGTTGTGTTGCTACCATGCCGTGTTGTCATGTGTTGCTGCCATGCTATGTTGTTGTCTTTAGGTCTCTCTTTATGTAGTATTGTGCCAAATACTGTCTGTACCA
>NC_088403.1:70011722-70071722 GCF_034236695.1 Oncorhynchus nerka
AGTAATAATATTAAAATAGTTGTAGTTGTAGTAGTTGTGGTATTAGTAGTAGCAGAAGTTGTGTTAGTATAGTTGTAGTAGCAGATATAGTAGTGTTAGTATAGTTGTAGCAGTGTATTTGTAGTATTGTAGTAATAGTAGTAGTATTGGTAGTAGTAGATATAGTAGTGTTAGTATAGTTGTAGTAGTAGATATAGTAGTGTTAGTATAATTATAGCAGTGTATTTGTAGTATTGTAGTAGTTGTAGTAGTAGATATAGTAGTGTTAGTATAGTTGTAGTAGTAGATATAGTAGTGTTAGTATAGTTGTAGTAGTGTATTTGTAGTATTGTAGTAGTTGTAGTAGTAGATATAGTAGTGTTAGTATAGTTGTAGTAGTAGATATAGTAGTGTTAGTATAGTTGTAGCAGTGTATTTGTAGTATTGTAGTAGTTGTAGTAGTAGATATAGTAGTGTTAGTATAGTTGTAGTATTAGATATAGTAGTGTTAGTATAGTTGTAGCAGTGTATTTGTAGTATTGTAGTAGTTGTAGTAGTAGATATAGTAGTGTTAGTATAGTTGTAGTATTAGATATAGTAGTGTTAGTATAGTTGTAGTAGTAGATATAGTAGTGTTAGTATAGTTGTAGCAGTGTATTTGTAGTATTGTAGTAGTTGTAGTAGTAGATATAGTAGTGTTAGTATAGTTGTAGCAGTGTATTTGTAGTATTGTAGTAGTTGTAGTAGTAGATATAGTAGTGTTAGTATAGTTGTAGCAGTGTTTTGTAGTATTGTAGTATTGGTAGTAGTAGATATAGTAGTGTTAGTATAGTTGTAGTATTAGATATAGTAGTGTTAGTATAGTTGTAGTAGCAGATATAGTAGTGTTAGTATAGTTGTAGTAGTAGATATAGTAGTGTTAGTATAGTTGTAGCAGTGTATTTGTAGTATTGTAGTAGTTGTAGTATTAGATATAGTAGTGTTAGTATAGTTGTAGCAGTGTATTTGTAGTATTGTAGTATTGGTAGTAGTAGATATAGTAGTGTTAGTATAGTTGCAGTAGTAGATATAGTAGTGTTAGTATAGTTGTAGTAGTAGATATAGTAGTGTTAGTATAGTTGTAGTAGTAGATATAGTAGTGTTAGTATAGTTGTAGTAGTAGATATAGTAGTGTTAGTGTTAGTATAGATTGTAGTGTTAGTAGTTGTATAGTAGATAGTAGTGTTAGTATAGTTGTAGTAGTAGATATGGTAGTGTTAGTATAGTTGTAGTAGTAGATATGGTAGTGTTAGTATAGTTGTAGTAGTAGATATAGTAGTGTTAGTATAGTTGTAGTAGTAGATATAGTAGTGTTAGTATAGTTGTAGTAGTAGATATGGTAGTGTTAGTATAGTTGTAGTAGTAGATATAGTAGTGTTAGTATAGTTGTAGTAGTAGATATAGTAGTGTTAGTATAGTTGTAGTAGTAGATATAGTAGTGTTAGTATAGTTGTAGTAGTAGATATAGTAGTGTTAGTATAGTTGTAGTAGTAGATATAGTAGTGTTAGTATAGTTGTAGTAGTAGATATAGTAGTGTTAGTATAGTTGTAGTAGTAGATATAGTAGTGTTAGTATAGTTGTAGTAGTAGATATAGTAGTGTTAGTATAGTTGTAGTAGTAGATATAGTAGTGTTAGTATAGTTGTAGTAGTAGATATAGTAGTGTTAGTATAGTTGTAGTAGTAGATATGGTAGTGTTAGTATAGTTGTAGTAGTAGATATGGTAGTGTTAGTATAGTTGTAGTAGTAGATATAGTAGTGTTAGTATAGTTGTAGTAGTAGATATAGTAGTGTTAGTATAGTTGTAGTAGTAGATATGGTAGTGTTAGTATAGTTGTAGTAGTAGATATGGTAGTGTTAGTATAGTTGTAGTAGTAGATATAGTAGTGTTAGTATAGTTGTAGTAGTAGATATAGTAGTGTTAGTATAGTTGTAGTAGTAGATATAGTAGTGTTAGTATAGTTGTAGTAGTAGATATAGTAGTGTTAGTATAGTTGTAGTAGTAGATATGGTAGTGTTAGTATAGTTGTAGCAGTAGATATGGTAGTGTTAGTATAGTTGTAGCAGTAGATATAGTAGTGTTAGTATAGTTGTAGTAGTAGATATAGTAGTGTTAGTATAGTTGTAGTAGTAGATATAGTAGTGTTAGTATAGTTGTAGTAGTAGATATAGTAGTGTTAGTATAGTTGTAGTAGTAGATATAGTAGTGTTAGTATAGTTGTAGTAGTAGATATAGTAGTGTTAGTATAGTTGTAGTAGTAGATATAGTAGTGTTAGTATAGTTGTAGTAGTAGATATAGTAGTGTTAGTATAGTTGTAGTAGTAGATATAGTAGTGTTAGTATAGTTGTAGTAGTAGATATAGTAGTGTTAGTATAGTTGTAGTAGTAGATATAGTAGTGTTAGTATAGTTGTAGTAGTAGATATAGTAGTGTTAGTATAGTTGTAGTAGTAGATATGGTAGTGTTAGTATAGTTGTAGTAGTAGATATAGTAGTGTTAGTATAGTTGTAGTAGTAGATATGGTAGTGTTAGTATAGTTGTAGTAGTAGATATGGTAGTGTTAGTATAGTTGTAGTGATATAGTATGTTAGTATAGTTGTAGTAGTAGATATGGTAGTGTTAGTATAGTTGTAGTAGTAGATATAGTAGTGTTAGTATAGTTGTAGTAGTAGATATAGTAGTGTTAGTATAGTTGTAGTAGTAGATATAGTAGTGTTAGTATAGTTGTAGTAGTAGATATAGTAGTGTTAGTATAGTTGTAGTAGTAGATATAGTAGTGTTAGTATAGTTGTAGTAGTAGATATGGTAGTGTTAGTATAGTTGTAGTAGTAGATATGGTAGTGTTAGTATAGTTGTAGTAGTAGATATGGTAGTGTTAGTATAGTTGTAGTAGTAGATATGGTAGTGTTAGTATAGTTGTAGTAGTAGATATGGTAGTGTTAGTATAGTTGTAGTAGTAGATATAGTAGTGTTAGTATAGTTGTAGTAGTAGATATAGTAGTGTTAGTATAGTTGTAGTAGTAGATATAGTAGTGTTAGTATAGTTGTAGTAGTAGATATAGTAGTGTTAGTATAGTTGTAGTAGTAGATATAGTAGTGTTAGTATAGTTGTAGTAGTAGATATAGTAGTGTTAGTATAGTTGTAGTAGTAGATATAGTAGTGTTAGTATAGTTGTAGTAGTAGATATAGTAGTGTTAGTATAGTTGTAGTAGTAGATATAGTAGTGTTAGTATAGTTGTAGTAGTAGATATAGTAGTGTTAGTATAGTTGTAGTAGTAGATATAGTAGTGTTAGTATAGTTGTAGTAGTAGATATAGTAGTGTTAGTATAGTTGTAGTAGTAGATATA
This sequence comes from Oncorhynchus nerka, assembly GCF_034236695.1. Taxonomy (NCBI): domain Eukaryota; kingdom Metazoa; phylum Chordata; class Actinopteri; order Salmoniformes; family Salmonidae; genus Oncorhynchus; species Oncorhynchus nerka. Next base: position 70,015,091 of record NC_088403.1, read on the forward strand.
GTAGTGTTAGTATAATTATAGCAGTGCATTTGGAGTATTGTAGTAGTTGTAGTAGTAGTTGTATTAGTAGCAGTAGTTTAGTTGTTGTTGTTGTCGTTGTTGTTGTGTTTACCGGCCTGTTCATTTCCTTCCGCAGTCAGCAGCCTACCCGCTTCAGTAACCGATGCCTGCAGACGATTGGCCGCTGTTGGCCACACCTCCGAGTGCTCAGTGTGGGCGGGGCTGGCTGTAGCATTCAGGGATTGTCCTTACTGGGTGAGTGAAAGTCACAGTCTATACCAGAGGTTGATTGGTCTGTCTGGATGAGTGACAGGTGTTTTAGAGAAGAGCCAGGGGCTGGAAATCAAAGAGTTGTGTTGAGTCTGTCTATCAGAGTTGTGTTGGGTCTCTGTCTATCAGAGTTGTGTTGAGTCTCTGTCTATCAGAGTTGTGTTGAGTCTCTGTCTAGCAGAGTTGTGTTGAGTCTCTGTCTGTCAGAGTTGTGTTGAGTCTCTGTCTGTCAGAGTTGTGTTGAGTCTCTGTCTATCAGAGTTGTGTTGGGTCTCTGTCTATCAGAGTTGTGTTGAGTCTCTGTCTGTCAGAGTTGTGTTGAGTCTCTGTCTATCAGAGTTGTGTTGGGTCTCTGTCTATCAGAGTTGTGTTGAGTCTCTGTCTATCAGAGTTGTGTTGAGTCTCTGTCTATCAGAGTTGTGTTGGGTCTCTGTCTATCAGAGTTGTGTTGAGTCTCTGTCTATCAGAGTTGTGTTGAGTCTGTCTATCAGAGTTGTGTTGAGTCTCTGTCTATCAGAGTTGTGTTGAGTCTCTGTCAGAGTTGTGTTGAGTCTCTGTCTATCAGAGTTGTGTTGAGTCTGTCTATCAGAGTTGTGTTGAGTCTCTGTCTATCAGAGTTGTGTTGTGTCTCTGTCAGAGTTGTGTTGAGTCTCTGTCTATCAGAGTTGTGTTGAGTCTCTGTCTGTCAGAGTTGTGTTGAGTCTCTGTCTATCAGAGTTGTGTTGAGTCTCTGTCTATCAGAGTTGTGTTGAGTCTCTGTCTATCAGAGTTGTGTTGAGTCTCTGTCAGAGTTGTGTTGAGTCTCTCTCTATCAGAGTTGTGTTGAGTCTCTGTCTATCAGAGTTGTGTTGAGTCTGTCTATCAGAGTTGTGTTGAGTCTCTGTCTATCAGAGTTGTGTTGAGTCTCTGTCAGAGTTGTGTTGAGTCTCTGTCTATCAGAGTTGTGTTGAGTCTCTGTCTGTCAGAGTTGTGTTGAGTCTCTGTCTATCAGAGTTGTGTTGAGTCTCTGTCTATCAGAGTTGTGTTGAGTCTCTGTCTGTCAGAGTTGTGTTGAGTCTCTGTCTATCAGAGTTGTGTTGAGTCTCTGTCTATCAGAGTTGTGTTGAGTCTCTGTCTATCAGAGTTGTGTTGAGTCTCTGTCTATCAGAGTTGTGTTGAGTCTCTGTCTATCAGAGTTGTGTTGGGTCTCTGTCTATCAGAGTTGTGTTGAGTCTCTGTCAGAGTTGTGTTGAGTCTCTGTCTATCAGAGTTGTGTTGAGTCTCTGTCTGTCAGAGTTGTGTTGAGTCTCTGTCTATCAGAGTTGTGTTGAGTCTCTGTCTATCAGAGTTGTGTTGGGTCTCTGTCTATCAGAGTTGTGTTGAGTCTCTGTCAGAGTTGTGTTGAGTCTCTGTCTATCAGAGTTGTGTTGAGTCTCTGTCTATCAGAGTTGTGTTGAGTCTGTCTATCAGAGTTGTGTTGAGTCTCTGTCTATCAGAGTTGTGTTGAGTCTCTGTCAGAGTTGTGTTGAGTCTCTGTCTATCAGAGTTGTGTTGAGTCTCTGTCTGTCAGAGTTGTGTTGAGTCTCTGTCTATCAGAGTTGTGTTGAGTCTCTGTCTATCAGAGTTGTGTTGAGTCTCTGTCTGTCAGAGTTGTGTTGAGTCTCTGTCTATCAGAGTTGTGTTGAGTCTCTGTCTATCAGAGTTGTGTTGAGTCTCTGTCTATCAGAGTTGTGTTGAGTCTCTGTCTATCAGAGTTGTGTTGAGTCTCTGTCTATCAGAGTTGTGTTGGGTCTCTGTCTATCAGAGTTGTGTTGAGTCTCTGTCAGAGTTGTGTTGAGTCTCTGTCTATCAGAGTTGTGTTGAGTCTCTGTCTGTCAGAGTTGTGTTGGGTCTCTGTCTATCAGAGTTGTGCTGAGTCTCTGTCTATCAGAGTTGTGTTGAGTCTCTGTCTATCAGAGTTGTGTTGAGTCTCTGTCTGTCAGAGTTGTGTTGAGTCTCTGTCTGTCAGAGTTGTGTTGGGTCTCTGTCTATCAGAGTTGTGTTGAGTCTCTGTCTATCAGAGTTGTGTTGAGTCTCTGTCTATCAGAGTTGTGTTGAGTCTCTGTCTATCAGAGTTGTGTTGAGTCTCTGTCTATCAGAGTTGTGTTGAGTCTCTGTCTGTCAGAGTTGTGTTGGGTCTCTGTCTATCAGAGTTGTGTTGAGTCTCTGTCTATCAGAGTTGTGTTGAGTCTCTGTCTGTCAGAGTTGTGTTGAGTCTCTGTCAGAGTTGTGTTGAGTCTCTGTCTATCAGAGTTGTGTTGAGTCTCTGTCTGTCAGAGTTGTGTTGAGTCTCTGTCTATCAGAGTTGTGTTGAGTCTCTGTCTGTCAGAGTTGTGTTGAGTCTCTGTCTATCAGAGTTGTGTTGAGTCTCTGTCTGTCAGAGTTGTGTTGGGTCTCTGTCTATCAGAGTTGTGTTGAGTCTCTGTCTATCAGAGTTGTGTTGGGTCTCTGTCTATCAGAGTTGTGTTGAGTCTCTGTCAGAGTTGTGTTGAGTCTCTGTCTATCAGAGTTGTGTTGAGTCTCTGTCTGTCAGAGTTGTGTTGGGTCTCTGTCTATCAGAGTTGTGTTGGGTCTCTGTCTATCAGAGTTGTGTTGAGTCTCTGTCTATCAGAGTTGTGTTGAGTCTCTGTCTATCAGAGTTGTGTTGAGTCTCTGTCAGAGTTGTGTTGAGTCTCTGTCTATCAGAGTTGTGTTGAGTCTCTGTCTGTCAGAGTTGTGTTGGGTCTCTGTCTATCAGAGTTGTGTTGGGTCTCTGTCTATCAGAGTTGTGTTGAGTCTCTGTCTATCAGAGTTGTGTTGAGTCTCTGTCTATCAGAGTTGTGTTGAGTCTCTGTCTGTCAGAGTTGTGTTGAGTCTCTGTCTGTCAGAGTTGTGTTGGGTCTCTGTCTATCAGAGTTGTGTTGAGTCTCTGTCTATCAGAGTTGTGTTGAGTCTCTGTCTATCAGAGTTGTGTTGAGTCTCTGTCTATCAGAGTTGTGTTGAGTCTCTGTCTATCAGAGTTGTGTTGAGTCTCTGTCTGTCAGAGTTGTGTTGGGTCTCTGTCTATCAGAGTTGTGTTGAGTCTCTGTCTATCAGAGTTGTGTTGAGTCTCTGTCTATCAGAGTTGTGTTGAGTCTCTGTCTATCAGAGTTGTGTTGAGTCTCTGTCTATCAGAGTTGTGTTGAGTCTCTATCAGAGTTGTGTTGGGTCTCTGTCTATCAGAGTTGTGTTGAGTCTCTGTCTGTCAGAGTTGTGTTGGGTCTCTGTCTATCAGAGTTGTGTTGGGTCTCTGTCTATCAGAGTTGTGTTGAGTCTCTGTCTATCAGAGTTGTGTTGAGTCTCTGTCTATCAGAGTTGTGTTGAGTCTCTGTCTGTCAGAGTTGTGTTGAGTCTCTGTCTGTCAGAGTTGTGTTGGGTCTCTGTCTATCAGAGTTGTGTTGAGTCTCTGTCTATCAGAGTTGTGTTGAGTCTCTGTCTATCAGAGTTGTGTTGAGTCTCTGTCTATCAGAGTTGTGTTGAGTCTCTGTCTATCAGAGTTGTGTTGAGTCTCTGTCTGTCAGAGTTGTGTTGGGTCTCTGTCTATCAGAGTTGTGTTGAGTCTCTGTCTATCAGAGTTGTGTTGAGTCTCTGTCTATCAGAGTTGTGTTGAGTCTCTGTCTATCAGAGTTGTGTTGAGTCTCTGTCTATCAGAGTTGTGTTGAGTCTCTATCAGAGTTGTGTTGGGTCTCTGTCTATCAGAGTTGTGTTGAGTCTCTGTCTATCAGAGTTGTGTTGGGTCTCTGTCTGTCAGAGTTGTGTTGGGTCTCTGTCTATCAGAGTTGTGTTGAGTCTCTGTCTATCAGAGTTGTGTTGAGTCTCTGTCTATCAGAGTTGTGTTGAGTCTCTGTCTATCAGAGTTGTGTTGAGTCTCTGTCTATCAGAGTTGTGTTGAGTCTCTGTCTATCAGAGTTGTGTTGAGTCTCTGTCTGTCAGAGTTGTGTTGGGTCTCTGTCTATCAGAGTTGTGTTGAGTCTCTGTCTATCAGAGTTGTGTTGAGTCTCTGTCTATCAGAGTTGTGTTGAGTCTCTGTCTGTCAGAGTTGTGTTGAGTCTCTGTCTATCAGAGTTGTGTTGAGTCTCTGTCTATCAGAGTTGTGTTGAGTCTCTGTCTATCAGAGTTGTGTTGAGTCTCTGTCTATCAGAGTTGTGTTGGGTCTCTGTCTATCAGAGTTGTGTTGAGTCTCTGTCTATCAGAGTTGTGTTGAGTCTCTGTCTATCAGAGTTGTGTTGAGTCTCTGTCTGTCAGAGTTGTGTTGAGTCTCTGTCTATCAGAGTTGTGTTGGGTCTCTGTCTATCAGAGTTGTGTTGAGTCTCTGTCTATCAGAGTTGTGTTGAGTCTCTGTCTATCAGAGTTGTGTTGAGTCTCTGTCTGTCAGAGTTGTGTTGAGTCTCTGTCTGTCAGAGTTGTGTTGGGTCTCTGTCTATCAGAGTTGTGTTGAGTCTCTGTCTATCAGAGTTGTGTTGAGTCTCTGTCTATCAGAGTTGTGTTGAGTCTCTGTCTATCAGAGTTGTGTTGAGTCTCTGTCTGTCAGAGTTGTGTTGAGTCTCTGTCTATCAGAGTTGTGTTGGGTCTCTGTCTATCAGAGTTGTGTTGAGTCTCTGTCTATCAGAGTTGTGTTGAGTCTCTGTCTATCAGAGTTGTGTTGAGTCTCTGTCTATCAGAGTTGTGTTGAGTCTCTGTCTGTCAGAGTTGTGTTGAGTCTCTGTCTATCAGAGTTGTGTTGAGTCTCTGTCTATCAGAGTTGTGTTGAGTCTCTGTCTATCAGAGTTGTGTTGAGTCTCTGTCTATCAGAGTTGTGAGTCTCTGTCTGTCAGAGTCTCTGTCTATCAGAGTTGTGTTGAGTCTCTGTCAGAGTTGTGTTGAGTCTCTGTCTATCAGAGTTGTGTTGAGTCTCTGTCTATCAGAGTTGTGTTGAGTCTCTGTCTATCAGAGTTGTGTTGAGTCTCTGTCTATCAGAGTTGTGTTGAGTCTCTGTCTATCAGAGTTGTGTTGAGTCTCTGTCTATCAGAGTTGTGTTGAGTCTCTGTCTATCAGAGTTGTGTTGAGTCTCTGTCTGTCAGAGTTGTGTTGAGTCTCTGTCTGTCAGAGTTGTGTTGAGTCTCTGTCTATCAGAGTTGTGTTGAGTCTCTGTCTATCAGAGTTGTGTTGAGTCTCTGTCTATCAGAGTTGTGTTGAGTCTCTGTCTATCAGAGTTGTGTTGAGTCTCTGTCTATCAGAGTTGTGTTGAGTCTCTGTCTATCAGAGTTGTGTTGAGTCTCTGTCTATCAGAGTTGTGTTGAGTCTCTATCAGAGTTGTGTTGGGTCTCTGTCTATCAGAGTTGTGTTGAGTCTCTGTCTATCAGAGTTGTGTTGGGTCTTTGTCTGTCAGAGTTGTGTTGGGTCTCTGTCTATCAGAGTTGTGTTGAGTCTCTGTCTATCAGAGTTGTGTTGAGTCTCTGTCTATCAGAGTTGTGTTGAGTCTCTGTCTATCAGAGTTGTGTTGGGTCTCTATCAAGTCTCATTTTCTCTCTCCCTGTAGTTCGTAGGTGTGTGGATTAGGGTTAGTTGTGTTGTGTTTCTGTGTCTCTATCAAGTCTCATTTTCTCTCTCCCTGTAGTTCGTAGGTGTGTGGGTCTCCAGGTGTTGGAGTTGGAGCGTGTTACTGAGTTGGTCCAGGAGGGGGCAGCAGAGCTGTGTAGAGAAGGACTACAGAATCTAGAGACTCTACTACTCACCTCTACTACTGTTACACCTGAAGCACTACTGCACTTTAACAGTGAGTTACTGACCTCTGACCTCTAACCCCCGACCTCTACTCCAGTTACACCTGAAGCACTACTGCACTTTAACAGTGAGTTTCTGACCTCTAACCCTGACCTCTACTCCAGTTACACCTGAAGCACTACTGCACTTTAACAGTGAGTTACTGACCTCTGACCTCTAACCCTGACCTCTACTCCTGTTACACCTGAAGCACTACTGCACTTTAACAGTGAGTTTCTGACCTCTGAATCTCTAACCCTGACCTCTACTCCAGTTACACCTGAAGCACTACTGCACTTTAACAGTGAGTTTCTGACCTCTGATCTCTAACCCCTGACCTCTACTCCTGTTACACCTGAAGCACTACTGCACTTTAACAGTGAGTTACTGACCTCTGACCTCTAACCCTGACCTCTACTCCTGTTACACCTGAAGCACTACTGCACTTTAACAGTGAGTTACTGACCTCTGATCTCTAACCCCTGACCTCTACTCCTGTTACACCTGAAGCACTACTGCACTTTAACAGTGAGTTGCTGACCTCTGACCCCTGACCTCTATTCCAGTTACACCTGTAGCACTACTGCATTTTAACAGTGAGTTACTGACCCCTGACCCCTGATCTTTACACATGATAGACCTATGTAGGATACTAAAACCCAAAATACCATCTTTTCCTTCTCAGTAGTGACCTCTCCCCCCATCCTCTCCATGTTCTAGGTGTATGTTGTAACCTCAGGTCCATCATAGTGCAGATTGGGATAGCTGACCACTTTGAGGAGCCAGACAGTCCTGAAGCTAAGAGACAGTTCAATGAGATGGTCAACAGGTTACAGGTAAATGAACCTTTCTCTGTTTCACACAGCCTTTTTCCTGAAATGCCTTTGAACAAAGCACTAGAGGTCAACTCCAGTAGCATCAAATGATGCCAGTTGAAGTCACAACACTCTATACAACACTCTATACTGTATTTACAGTTGAAGTCACAACACTCTATACAACACTCTATACTGTATTTACAGTTGAAGTCACAACACTCTATACAACACTCTATACTGTATTTACAGTTGAAGTCACAACACTCTATACTGTATATACAGTTGAAGTCACAACAGTCTATACTGTATTTACAGTTGAAGTCACAACACTCTATACTGTCTATACAGTTGAAGTCACAACACTCTATACTGTATATACAGTTGAAGTCACAACAGTCTATACTGTATTTACAGTTGAAGTCACAACACTCTATACTGTATATACAGTTGAAGTCACAACAGTCTATACTGTATATACAGTTGAAGTCACAACAGTCTATACAACAGTCTATACTGTATATACAGTTGAAGTCACAACAGTCTATACTGTATTTACAGTTGAAGTCACAACACTCTATACAACACTCTATACTGTATTTACAGTTGAAGTCACAACACTCTATACAACACTCTATACAGTTGTCACAACAGTCTATACTGTATTTACAGTTGAAGTCACAACACTCTATACTGTATTTACAGTTGAAGTCACAACACTCTATACAACACTCTATACTGTATTTACAGTTGAAGTCACAACACTCTATACAACACTCTATACTGTATATACAGTTGAAGTCACAACACTCTATACTGTATATACAGTTGAAGTCACAACAGTCTATACTGTATTTACAGTTGAAGTCACAACACTCTATACTGTATTTACAGTTGAAGTCACAACACTCTATACAACACTCTATACTGTATTTACAGTTGAAGTCACAACACTCTATACAACACTCTATACTGTATATACAGTTGAAGTCACAACAGTCTATACTGTATTTACAGTTGAAGTCACAACACTCTATACAACACTCTATACTGTATATACAGTTGAAGTCACAACACTCTATACTGTATATACAGTTGAAGTCACAACAGTCTATACAACAGTCTATACTGTATATACAGTTGAAGTCACAACACTCTATACTGTATATACAGTTGAAGTCACAACACTCTATACTGTATATACAGTTGAAGTCACAACACTCTATACAACACTCTATACTGTATATACAGTTGAAGTAACAACAGTCTATACAACAGTCTATACTGTATATACAGTTGAAGTCACAACACTCTATACTGTATTTACAGTTGAAGTCACAACACTCTATACTGTATATACAGTTGAAGTCACAACAGTCTATACTGTATATACAGTTGAAGTCACAACACTCTATACTGTATTTACAGTTGAAGTCACAACACTCTATACTGTATTTACAGTTGAAGTCACAACACTCTATACTGTATATACAGTTGAAGTCACAACAGTCTATACAACACTCTATACTGTATATACAGTTGAAGTCACAACACTCTATACAACACTCTATACTGTATTTACAGTTGAAGTCACAACACTCTATACAACACTCTATACTGTATTTACAGTTGAAGTCACAACACTCTATACAACATTCTATACGGTATTTACAGTTGAAGTCACAACAGTCTATACAACACTCTATACTGTATTTACAGTTGAAGTCACAACAGTCTATACAACACTCTATACTGTATTTACAGTTGAAGTCACAACACTCTATACAACAGTCTATACTGTATTTACAGTTGAAGTCACAACAGTCTATACAACACTCTATACTGTATTTACAGTTGAAGTCACAACACTCTATACTGTATATACAGTTGAAGTCACAACACTCTATAAAACAGTCTATACTGTATTTACAGTTGAAGTCACAACACTCTATACTGTATATACAGTTGAAGTCACAACACTCTATACTGTATATACAGTTGAAGTCACAACAGTCTATACAACACTCTATACTGTATATACAGTTGAAGTCACAACACTCTATACTGTATATACAGTTGAAGTCACAACACTCTATACTGTATATACAGTTGAAGTCACAACACTCTATACTGTATTTACAGTTGAAGTCACAACACTCTATACTGTATATACAGTTGAAGTCACAACAGTCTATACTGTATATACAGTTGAAGTCACAACACTCTATACTGTATTTACAGTTGAAGTCACAACACTCTATACTGTATTTACAGTTGAAGTCACAACACTCTATACTGTATATACAGTTGAAGTCACAACAGTCTATACAACACTCTATACTGTATATACAGTTGAAGTCACAACACTCTATACAACACTCTATACTGTATTTACAGTTGAAGTCACAACACTCTATACAACACTCTATACTGTATTTACAGTTGAAGTCACAACACTCTATACAACATTCTATACTGTATTTACAGTTGAAGTCACAACAGTCTATACAACACTCTATACTGTATTTACAGTTGAAGTCACAACAGTCTATACAACACTCTATACTGTATTTACAGTTGAAGTCACAACACTCTATACAACAGTCTATACTGTATTTACAGTTGAAGTCACAACAGTCTATACAACACTCTATACTGTATTTACAGTTGAAGTCACAACACTCTATACTGTATATACAGTTGAAGTCACAACACTCTATACAACAGTCTATACTGTATTTACAGTTGAAGTCACAACACTCTATACTGTATATACAGTTGAAGTCACAACACTCTATACTGTATATACAGTTGAAGTCACAACAGTCTATACTGTATTTACAGTTGAAGTCACAACACTCTATACTGTATTTACAGTTGAAGTCACAACACTCTATACAACACTCTATACTGTATTTACAGTTGAAGTCACAACACTCTATACAACACTCTATACTGTATATACAGTTGAAGTCACAACAGTCTATACTGTATTTACAGTTGAAGTCACAACACTCTATACAACACTCTATACTGTATATACAGTTGAAGTCACAACACTCTATACTGTATATACAGTTGAAGTCACAACAGTCTATACAACAGTCTATACTGTATATACAGTTGAAGTCACAACACTCTATACTGTATATACAGTTGAAGTCACAACACTCTATACTGTATATACAGTTGAAGTCACAACACTCTATACAACACTCTATACTGTATATACAGTTGAAGTAACAACAGTCTATACAACAGTCTATACTGTATATACAGTTGAAGTCACAACACTCTATACTGTATTTACAGTTGAAGTCACAACACTCTATACTGTATATACAGTTGAAGTCACAACAGTCTATACTGTATATACAGTTGAAGTCACAACACTCTATACTGTATTTACAGTTGAAGTCACAACACTCTATACTGTATTTACAGTTGAAGTCACAACACTCTATACTGTATATACAGTTGAAGTCACAACAGTCTATACAACACTCTATACTGTATATACAGTTGAAGTCACAACACTCTATACAACACTCTATACTGTATTTACAGTTGAAGTCACAACACTCTATACAACACTCTATACTGTATTTACAGTTGAAGTCACAACACTCTATACAACATTCTATACGGTATTTACAGTTGAAGTCACAACAGTCTATACAACACTCTATACTGTATTTACAGTTGAAGTCACAACAGTCTATACAACACTCTATACTGTATTTACAGTTGAAGTCACAACACTCTATACAACAGTCTATACTGTATTTACAGTTGAAGTCACAACAGTCTATACAACACTCTATACTGTATTTACAGTTGAAGTCACAACACTCTATACTGTATATACAGTTGAAGTCACAACACTCTATAAAACAGTCTATACTGTATTTACAGTTGAAGTCACAACACTCTATACTGTATATACAGTTGAAGTCACAACACTCTATACTGTATATACAGTTGAAGTCACAACAGTCTATACAACACTCTATACTGTATATACAGTTGAAGTCACAACACTCTATACTGTATATACAGTTGAAGTCACAACACTCTATACTGTATATACAGTTGAAGTCACAACACTCTATACTGTATTTACAGTTGAAGTCACAACACTCTATACTGTATATACAGTTGAAGTCACAACAGTCTATACTGTATATACAGTTGAAGTCACAACACTCTATACTGTATTTACAGTTGAAGTCACAACACTCTATACTGTATTTACAGTTGAAGTCACAACACTATACTCTATACTGTATATACAGTTGAAGTCACAACACTCTATACAACACTCTATACTGTATTTACAGTTGAAGTCACAACACTCTATACAACACTCTATACTGTATTTACAGTTGAAGTCACAACACTCTATACAACATTCTATACTGTATTTACAGTTGAAGTCACAACAGTCTATACAACACTCTATACTGTATTTACAGTTGAAGTCACAACAGTCTATACAACACTCTATACTGTATTTACAGTTGAAGTCACAACACTCTATACAACAGTCTATACTGTATTTACAGTTGAAGTCACAACAGTCTATACAACACTCTATACTGTATTTACAGTTGAAGTCACAACACTCTATACTGTATATACAGTTGAAGTCACAACACTCTATACAACAGTCTATACTGTATTTACAGTTGAAGTCACAACACTCTATACTGTATATACAGTTGAAGTCACAACACTCTATACTGTATATACAGTTGAAGTCACAACAGTCTATACAACACTCTATACTGTATATACAGTTGAAGTCACAACACTCTATACTGTATATACAGTTGAAGTCACAACACTCTATACTGTATATACAGTTGAAGTCACAACACTCTATACTGTATTTACAGTTGAAGTCACAACACTCTATACTGTATATACAGTTGAAGTCACAACAGTCTATACTGTATATACAGTTGAAGTCACAACACTCTATACTGTATTTACAGTTGAAGTCACAACACTCTATACTGTATTTACAGTTGAAGTCACAACACTCTATACTGTATATACAGTTGAAGTCACAACAGTCTATACAACACTCTATACTGTATATACAGTTGAAGTCACAACACTCTATACAACACTCTATACTGTATTTACAGTTGAAGTCACAACACTCTATACAACACTCTATACTGTATTTACAGTTGAAGTCACAACACTCTATACAACATTCTATACTGTATTTACAGTTGAAGTCACAACAGTCTATACAACACTCTATACTGTATTTACAGTTGAAGTCACAACAGTCTATACAACACTCTATACTGTATTTACAGTTGAAGTCACAACACTCTATACAACAGTCTATACTGTATTTACAGTTGAAGTCACAACAGTCTATACAACACTCTATACTGTATTTACAGTTGAAGTCACAACACTCTATACTGTATATACAGTTGAAGTCACAACACTCTATACAACAGTCTATACTGTATTTACAGTTGAAGTCACAACACTCTATACTGTATATACAGTTGAAGTCACAACACTCTATACTGTATATACAGTTGAAGTCACAACAGTCTATACAACACTCTATACTGTATATACAGTTGAAGTCACAACACTCTATACTGTATATACAGTTGAAGTCACAACACTCTATACTGTATATACAGTTGAAGTCACAACACTCTATACTGTATATACAGTTGAAGTCACAACACTCTATACTGTATATACAGTTCAAGTCACAACAGTCTATACAACAGTCTATACTGTATTTACAGTTGAAGTCACAACAGTCTATACTGTATATACAGTTGAAGTCACAACACTCTATATTGTATTTACAGTTGAAGTCACAACACTCTATATTGTATATACAGTTGAAGTCACAACAGTCTATACAACACTCTATACTGTATATACAGTTGAAGTCACAACACTCTATACTGTATATACAGTTGAAGTCACAACAGTCTATACAACACTCTATACTGTATATACAGTTGAAGTCACAACAGTCTATACAACACTCTATACTGTATTTACAGTTGAAGTCACAACACTCTATACTGTATATACAGTTGAAGTCACAACACTCTATATTGTATATACAGTTGAAGTCACAACAGTCTATATTGTATATACAGTTGAAGTCACAACAGTCTATACAACAGTCTATACTGTATATACAGTTGAAGTCACAACAGTCTATACAACACTCTATACTGTATATACAGTTGAAGTCACAACACTCTATACTGTATATACAGTTGAAGTCACAACACTCTATACAACACTCTATACTGTATATACAGTTGAAGTAACAACAGTCTATACAACAGTCTATACTGTATATACAGTTGAAGTCACAACACTCTATACTGTATTTACAGTTGAAGTCACAACACTCTATACTGTATATACAGTTGAAGTCACAACAGTCTATACTGTATATACAGTTGAAGTCACAACACTCTATACTGTATATACAGTTGAAGTCACAACAGTCTATACTGTATTTACAGTTGAAGTCACAACACTCTATACTGTATATACAGTTGAAGTCACAACAGTCTATACAACACTCTATACTGTATATACAGTTGAAGTCACAACACTCTATACAACACTCTATACTGTATTTACAGTTGAAGTCACAACACTCTATACAACACTCTATACTGTATTTACAGTTGAAGTCACAACACTCTATACAACATTCTATACTGTATTTACAGTTGAAGTCACAACAGTCTATACAACACTCTATACTGTATTTACAGTTGAAGTCACAACACTCTATACAACAGTCTATACTGTATTTACAGTTGAAGTCACAACAGTCTATACAACACTCTATACTGTATTTACAGTTGAAGTCACAACACTCTATACTGTATATACAGTTGAAGTCACAACACTCTATACAACAGTCTATACTGTATTTACAGTTGAAGTCACAACACTCTATACTGTATATACAGTTGAAGTCACAACAGTCTATACAACACTCTATACTGTATATACAGTTGAAGTCACAACACTCTATACTGTATATACAGTTGAAGTCACAACACTCTATACTGTATATACAGTTGAAGTCACAACACTCTATACTGTATATACAGTTGAAGTCACAACACTCTATACTGTATATACAGTTCAAGTCACAACAGTCTATACTGTATTTACAGTTGAAGTCACAACACTCTATATTGTATATACAGTTGAAGTCACAACACTCTATACTGTATATACAGTTCAAGTCACAACAGTCTATACAACAGTCTATACTGTATTTACAGTTGAAGTCTCAACAGTCTATACTGTATATACAGTTGAAGTCACAACACTCTATATTGTATTTACAGTTGAAGTCACAACACTCTATATTGTATATACAGTTGAAGTCACAACAGTCTATACAACACTCTATACTGTATATACAGTTGAAGTCACAACACTCTATACTGTATATACAGTTGAAGTCACAACAGTCTATACAACACTCTATACTGTATATACAGTTGAAGTCACAACAGTCTATACAACACTCTATACTGTATTTACAGTTGAAGTCACAACACTCTATATTGTATATACAGTTGAAGTCACAACACTCTATATTGTATATACAGTTGAAGTCACAACAGTCTATATTGTATATACAGTTGAAGTCACAACAGTCTATACAACAGTCTATACTGTATTTACAGTTGAAGTCACAACAGTCTATACAACAGTCTATACTGTATATACAGTTGAAGTCACAACACTCTATATTGTATATACAGTTGAAGTCACAACAGTCTATACTGTATATACAGTTGAAGTCACAACAGTCTATACTGTATATACAGTTGAAGTCACAACACTCTATACTGTATATACAGTTGAAGTCACAACACTCTATACAACAGTCTATACTGTATATACAGTTGAAGTCACAACAGTCTATACTGTATATACAGTTGAAGTCACAACAGTCTATACAACAGTCTATACTGTATATACAGTTGAAGTCACAACAGTCTATACTGTATATACAGTTGATGTCACAACAGTCTATACAACAGTCTATACTGTATATACAGTTGAAGTCACAACAGTCTATACTGTATATACAGTTGAAGTCACAACAGTCTATACAACAGTCTATACTGTATATACAGTTGAAGTCACAACAGTCTATACTGTATATACAGTTGATGTCACAACAGTCTATACAACACTCTATACTGTATATACAGTTGAAGTCACAACAGTCTATACAACAGTCTATACTGTATATACAGTTGAAGTCACAACAGTCTATACTGTATATACAGTTGATGTCACAACAGTCTATACAACAGTCTATACTGTATTTACAGTTGAAGTCACAACACTCTATACAACACTCTATACTGTATATACAGTTGAAGTCACACCACTCTATACTGTATATGCAGTTGAAGTCACAACAGTCTATACTGTATATACAGTTGAAGTCACAACAGTCTATACTGTATATACAGTTGAAGTCACAACACTCTATACTGTATATGCAGTTGAAGTCACAACACTCTATACTGTATATGCAGTTGAAGTCACAACAGTCTATATTGTATATACAGTTGAAGTCACAACACTCTATACTGTATTTACAGTTGAAGTCACAACACTCTATACTGTATATACAGTTGAAGTCACAACACTCTATACTGTATTTACAGTTGAAGTCATAACACTCTATACAACACTCTATACTGTATATACAGTTGAAGTCACAACACTCTATACAACAGTCTATACTGTATATACAGTTGAAGTCACAACACTCTATATTGTATATACAGTTGAAGTCACAACAGTCTATACTGTATTTACAGTTGAAGTCACAACACTCTATACTGTATATACAGTTGAAGTCACAACAGTCTATACAACAGTCTATACTGTATATACAGTTGAAGTCACAACACTCTATACTGTATTTACAATTGAAGTCAGAAGTTTACATACACCTTAGCCAAATACAATTAAACTCAGTTGTTCACAATAATTCCCTGTTTTAGGTCAGTTAGGATCACCATGTTATTTTAAGAATGTGAAATGTCAGAGTAATAGTAGAGAGAATGATTTATTTCAGCTTTTATTTCTTTCATCACATTCCCAGTGGGTCAGAAGTTTACATACACTCAATTAGTATTTGGTAGCATTGCCTTTAAATTGTTTAACTTGGGTCAAATGTTTCAGGTAGCCTTCCACAAGCTTCCCACAATAAGTTGGGTGAATTTTGGCCCATTCCTCCTGATAGAGCTGGTGTAACTGAGTCAGGTTTGTAGGCCTCCTTGCTCGCACACACTTTTTCAGTTCAGCCCACACATTTTCTATAGGATTGAGGTCAGGGCTTTGTGATGGCCACTCCAATACCTTGACTTTGTTGTCCTTAATGTTGCCATTTTTCCACAACTTGGGGTCATTGTCCATTTGGAAGACCCATTTGCGACCAAGCTTTAACTTCCTGACTGATGTCTTGAGATGTTACTTCAATATATCCACATCATATACCCTCATGATGCCATCTATTTTGTGAAGTGCACCAGACCCTCCTGCAGCAAAGCACCCCCACAACATGATGCTGCCACCCTCTTGCTTCACAGTTGGGATGGTGTTCTTCGGCTTGCAAGTCTCCCCCTTTTTCCTCCAAACATAACAATGGTCATTATGGCCAAACAGTTCTATTTTTGTTTCATCAGACCGGAGGACATTTCTCCAAAAAGTACGATCTTTGTCCCCATGTGCAGTTGCAAACTGTAGTCTGGCTTTTTTATGGCGGTTTTGGAGCAGTGGCTTCTTCCTTGCTGAGCGGCCTTTCAGGTTATATCGATATAGGACTTGTTTTACTGTGGATATAGATACTTTTGTACCTGTTTCCTCCAGCATCTTCATAAGGTCCTTTGCTGTTGTTCTGGGATTGATTGGCACTTTTCGAACCAAAGTACGTTCATCTCTAGGAAACAGAATGCATCTCCTTCCTGAGCGGTATGACGGCTGCGTGGTCCCATGATGTTTATACTTGCGTACTATTGTTTGTACAGATGAACGTGGTACCTTCAGGCGTTTGGAAATTGCTCCCAGATTTGTGGAGGTCTACAATTATTTTTCTGAGGTCTTGGCTGATTTCTTTTGATTTTCCCATGATGTCAAGCAAAGAGGCAGTGAGTTTGAAGGTAGACCTCGTAATACATCCACAGGTACACCTCCAATTGACTCAAATGATGTCAATGAGCCTATCAGAAGCTTCTAAAGTCATACCATATTTTTCTGGAATTTTCCAAGCTGTTTAAAGGCAGAGTCAACTTAGTGTATGTAAACTTCTGACCCACTGGAATCGTGATACAGTGAATTATAAGTGAAATAATCTGTCTGTTAACAATTGTTGGAAAAATGACTTGTGTCCTGCACAAAGTAGATGTCCTAACCGAATGGCCAAAACTATAGTTTGTTAACAAGAAATTTGTGGAGTGGTTGAAAAACGAGCTTTAATGACTCCAACCTAAGTGTATGTAAACTTCCGACTTCAACTGTAGAGGGGGAGACTGGTAGATGGACCTTGTAGATTCCAATGAGGAGTGGCATGCTTCACTTTGGGATTAGACATCACTCAAACTAGACATTATCTCTGTGTGATTTAACATCTGTTCGTCTTCTCTCTGTGTGATTTAACATCTCTTCTCTCTCTCTCTGTGTGATTTAACCTCTCTTCTCTGACTTCAACTGTATATTATTGTCTCTCCTACAGGCCCTAAAGAAGAGACAAGGTCTGTCTGAAGTGTTGCAGATCAAAGCTGACGTTTTCGTTTGACCTCTTCCTCCTCTTCGTCTTCTCCCTCCTCCCCCTACATCTCACTGACCTGTCAGTAACACAGCCAATCAGCGAGTCTGGAAGCAACCTCAACAACCAGTCAGACTTGTGACACATTTGTCAACCAATCGGAAGATACAGCATCCTGGAGAGAATAAGCAATCAGCCAATAGGAATCACACAGACATGAAGATGACACATCAGACGTTAGTTGTGAAGCTGCTGGGTTCAGAGATTCTTCAAACATAACAGCAACATACTATATTACTGTGATGTAACAGAGACTTTACCCATGCAACGCAGACAGACAGACAGACAGACAGACAGACAGACAGACAGACAGACAGACAGACAGACAGACAGACAGACAGACAGACAGACAGACAGACAGACAGACAGACAGACAGACAGACAAGTGGGTTCCATTCCTCAGTGAGTTAGGGGTGTTTAGCAGTCTTAGGGGGTTAGCTGTCTTAGGGGGTTAGCAGTCTTAGGGGGTTAGCTGTCTTAGGGGGTTAGCTGTCTTAGGGGGTTAGCAGTCTTAGGGGGTTAGCAGTCTTAGGGGTTTAGCAATCTTAAGGGGAATAGCAGTTTTAGGGGGTTAAGCAGTCTTAGGGGGGTTAGCTGTCTTAGGGGGTTAGCCTCTATAATGAACTGACCTCTCCTCTATAAAGAACTGGTCTCTCCTCTATAAAGAACTAGTCTCTCCTCTATAAAGAACTGGTCTCTCCTCTATAAAGAACTGGTCTCTCCTCTATAAAGAACTGACCCCAGTCCTCTATAAAGAACTGACCACTCCTCTATAAAGAACTGGTCTCTCCTCTATAAAGAACTGACCTCTCCTCTATAAAGAACTGGTCTCTCCTCTATAAAGAACTGACCTCTCCTCTATAAAGAACTGACCTCAGTCCTCTATAATGAACTGACCTCGCCTCTATAAAGAACTGGTCTCTCCTCTATAAAGAACTGACCTCTCCTCTATAAAGAACTGACCTCTCCTCTATAAAGAACTGTTCTCTCCTCTATAAAGAACTGGTCTCTCCTCTATAAAGAACTGGTCTCTCCTCTATAAAGAACTGGTCTCTCCTCTATAAAGAGCTGGTCTCTCCTCTATAAAGAACTGACCTCTCCTCTATAAAGAACTGGTCTCTCTATAAAGAACTGACCTCTCCTCTATAATGAACTGACCTCTCCTTTATAAAGAACTGACCTCTCCTTTATAAAGAACTGGTCTCTCCTCTATAAAGAACTGGTCTCTCCTCTATAAAGAACTGGTCTCTCCTCTATAAAGAACTGATCTCAGTCCTCTATAAAGAACTGACCTCTCCTCTATAAAGAACTGGTCTCTCCTCTATAAAGAACTCACCTCTCCTCTATAAAGAACTGACCTCTCCTCTATAAAGAACTGATCTCAGTCCTCTATAAAGAACTGGTCTCTCCTCTATAAAGAACTGACCTCTCCTCTATAAAGAACTGACCCCAGTCCTCTATAAAGAACTGGTCTCTCCTCTATAAAGAACTCACCTCTCCTCTATAAAGAACTGGTCTCTCCTCTATAAAGAACTGACCTCAGTCCTCTATAAAGAACTCACCTCTCCTCTATAAAGAACTGACCTCTCCTCTATAAAGAACTGGTCTCTCCTCTATAAAGAACTGGTCTCTCCTCTATAAAGAACTGATCTCAGTCCTCTATAAAGAACTGACCTCTCCTCTATAAAGAACTCACCTCTCCTCTATAAAGAACTGGTCTCTCCTCTATAAAGAACTGACCTCTCCTCTATAAAGAACTCACCTCTCCTCTATAAAGAACTGGTCTCTCCTCTATAAAGAACTGACCTCTCCTCTATAATGAACTGACCTCTCCTTTATAAAGAACTGGTCTCTCCTCTATAAAGAACTGGTCTCTCCTCTATAAAGAACTGGTCTCTCCTCTATAAAGAACTGATCTCAGTCCTCTATAAAGAACTGGTCTCTCCTCTATAAAGAACTGACCTCTCCTCTATAAAGAACTGACCTCTCCTCTATAAAGAACTGACCTCTCCTCTATAAAGAACTGACCTCTCCTCTATAAAGAACTGACCTCTCCTCTATAAAGAACTGACCTCTCCTCTATAAAGAACTGACCTCTCCTCTATAAAGAACTCACCTCTCCTCTATAAAGAACTGGTCTCTCCTCTATAAAGAACTCACCTCTCCTCTATAAAGAACTCACCTCTCCTCTATAAAGAACTGGTCTCTCCTCTATAAAGAACTCACCTCTCCTCTATAAAGAACTGACCCCAGTCCTCTATAAAGAACTCACCTCTCCTCTATAAAGAACTGGTCTCTCCTCTATAAAGAACTCACCTCTCCTCTATAAAGAACTGACCCCAGTCCTCTATAAAGAACTCACCTCTCCTCTATAAAGAACTCACCTCTCCTCTATAAAGAACTGGTCTCTCCTCTAGAAAGAACTGGTCTCTCCTCTATAAAGAACTGACCTCTCCTTTATAAAGAACTGGACTCTCCTCTATAAAGAACTGGTCTCTCCTCTATAAAGAACTGGTCTCTCCTCTATAAAGAACTGATCTCAGTCCTCTATAAAGAACTGACCTCTCCTCTATAAAGAACTGATCTCAGTCCTCTATAAAGAACTGGTCTCTCCTCTATAAAGAACTGGTCTCTCCTCTATAAAGAACTGGTCTCTCCTCTATAAAGAACTGGTCTCTCCTCTATAAAGAACTCACCTCTCCTCTATAAAGAACTGGTCTCTCCTCTATAAAGAACTCACCTCTCCTCTATAAAGAACTCACCTCTCCTCTATAAAGAACTCACCTCTCCTCTATAAAGAACTCACCTCTCCTCTATAAAGAACTGGTCTCTCCTCTATAAAGAACTGGTCTCTCCTCTATAAAGAACTGGTCTCTCCTCTATAAAGAACTGACCTCTCCTCTATAAAGAACTGACCCCAGTCCTCTATAAAGAACTGGTCTCTCCTCTATAAAGAACTGGTCTCTCCTCTATAAAGAACTGACCTCACTCCTCTATAAAGAACTGACCTCGCCTCTATAAAGAACTGGTCTCTCCTCTATAAAGAACTGACCTCACTCCTCTATAATGAACTGGTCTCTCCTCTATAAAGAACTGGTCTCTCCTCTATAAAGAACTGACCTCAGTCCTCTATAATGAACTGGTCTCTCCTCTATAAAGAACTGGTCTCTCCTCTATAAAGAACTGACCTCACTCCTCTATAATGAACTGGTCTCTCCTCTATAAAGAACTGGTCTCTCCTCTATAAAGAACTGACCTCAGTCCTCTATAATGAACTGGTCTCTCCTCTATAAAGAACTGGTCTCTCCTCTATAAAGAACTGACCTCAGTCCTCTATAAAGAACTGGTCTCTCCTCTATAAAGAACTGGTCTCTCCTCTATAAAGAACTCACCTCTCCTCTATAAAGAACTGGTCTCTCCTCTATAAAGAACTGACCTCAGTCCTCTATAATGAACTGACCTCGCCTCTATAAAGAACTGACCTCAGTCCTCTATAAACTCTGGAGTTAAAAAAGCTAAATTACTCAGTTATCAGGACAAGCCATTCCCTCAGAATGTGTCATCACACAGCGAGATATACCTACTTACATTTTGGAAGCTAATAGATTGGATTTAGTTTAAAAATGAGACATAATAACATGTAAATATTATTAGTAAGATAATCAATAGCAGAATAATAACTGTAGATTAAATGATGCTGTAATTGAACTTTGTACTACCAATTTAGGCTACTGCCCCTTTAAGAGATACAGTATAATTGATTGTGAACCTCATGTTGTGATTCTACCAAATATGGTGTTGTATCCTAACACTATTCAAACCCAACAAACGAATAAACACCTTGTGAAAACACACTTAGTTTGACAATCTTTTCGGATAAATTTAAACTCTGTTGTTCCTATTCTTCCTGCCAGGACACTGTTTTGTGACCATCATAATACACCTGGTGGGATGGTTTCATCCCAGATCAGTAGTAACACTCCTAATACACCTGGTGGGATGGTTTAATCCCAGATCAGTAGTAACACTCCTAATACACCTGGTGAGATGGTTTAATCCCAGATCAGTAGTAACACTCCTAATACACCTGGTGGGATGGTTTAATCCCAGATCAGTAGTAACACTCCTAATACACCTGGTGAGATGGTTTAATCACAGATCAGTAGTAACACTCCTAATACACCTGGTGAGATGGTTTAATCCCAGATCAGTAGTAACACTCCTAATACACCTGGTGAGATGGTTTAATCCCAGATCAGTAGTAACACTCCTAATACACCTGGTGGGATGGTTTAATCCCAGATCAGTAGTAACACTCCTAATACACCTGGTGAGATGGTTTAATCCCAGATCAGTAGTAACACTCCTAATACACCTGGTGAGATGGTTTAATCCCAGATCAGTAGTAACACTCCTAATACACCTGGTGGGATGGTTTAATCCCAGATCAGTAGTAACACTCCTAATACACCTGGTCTGATGGTTTAAACACAGATCAGTATCAACGTCACTACAGTTGCTGGAACCATGACGGAACCATGCTGGAAAGGACAATGGGGAAGATTCCGAGCTGAGTTAAGCGTGTGTAATGACATCATCTTAATGACATCATCATAATGACATTATCTTAGTGACATCATCTTAGTGACATCCCCTTAATGACATCATCACAATGACATCATCATAATGACATCATCTTAGTGACATCATCTTAGTGACATCATCTTAGTGACATCCCCTTAATAACATCATCTTAATGACAGCCTCTTAATGACATCCTCTTAAACTTCTCTAGACTAGGGGGTGGTATTTTCACATCTGGATGAAAAGTGTGCCCAAAGTAAACTGTCTGCTACTCAGGCCCAGAAGCTAGGATATGCATATTATTAGTTAATCTGGATAGAAACCACTCTGAAGTTTCTAAAACTGTTTGAATGCAGACTGCTGAATAGACACCACTAGTCAGCTGTTTCTACCCCCAGACCATCAGACTGCTGAATAGACACCACTAGTCAGCTGTTTCTACCATCCGACTGCTGAATAGACACCACTAGTTAGCTGTTTCTACCATCAGACCATCAGGCTACTGAATAGACACCACTAGTCAGCTGTTTCTACCATCAGACCATCAGGCTGCTGAATAGACACCACTAGTCAGCTGTTTCTACCATCAGACTGCTGAATAGACACCACTAGTCAGCTGTTTCTACCATCACACTGCTGAATAGACACCACTAGTCAGCTGTTTCTACCATCAGGCCATCAGGCTGCTGAATAGACACCACTAGTCAGATGTTTCTACCCCCAGACCATCAGGCTGCTGAATAGACACAACTAGTCAGCTGTTTCTACCCCCAGACCATCAGACTGCTGAATAGACACCACTAGTCAGCTGTTTCTACCCCCAGACCATCAGGCTGCTGAATAGACACCACTAGTCAGCTGTTTCTACCCCCAGACCATCAGACTGCTGAATAGACATCACTAGTCAGCTGTTTCTACCCCCAGACCATCAGGCTGCTGAATAGACACCACTAGTCAGGTGTTTCTATCCCCAGACCATCAGACTGCTGAATAGACACCACTAGTCAGCTGGTTCTATCCCCAGACAATCAGGCTCCTGAATAGACACCAATAGTCTGCTGTTTCTACCTTCAGACTGCTGAATAGACACCACTAGTCAGCTGTTTCTATCATCAGACCATCAGGCTGCTGAATAGACACCACTAGTCAGCTGTTTCTACCATCAGGCTGCTGAATAGACACCACTAGTCAGCTGTTTCTACCATCAGGCTGCTGAATAGACACCACTAGTCAGCTGTTTATACAATCAGGCTGCTGAATAGACACCACTATTCAGCTGTTTCTACCCCCAGACCATTAGGCTGCTGAATAGACACCACTATTGAGCTGTTTCTACCCCCAGACCATCAGGCTGCTGAATAGACACCACTAGTCAGCTGTTTCTACCCCCAGACCATCAGGCTGCTGAATAGACACCACTAGTCAGCTGTTTCTACCACCAGGCTGCTGAATAGACACCACTAGTCAGCTGTTTCTACCATCAGACTGCTGAATAGACACCACTAGTCAGCTGTTTCTACCATCACACTGCTGAATAGACACCACTAGTCAGCTGTTTCTACCATCAGGCCATCAGGCTGCTGAATAGACACCAATAGTCAGATGTTTCTACCCCCAGACCATCAGACTGCTGAATAGACACAACTAGTCAGCTGTTTCTACCCCCAGACCATCAGGCTGCCGAATAGACACCACTAGTCAGCTGTTTCTATCCCCAGACCATCAGGCTGCTGAATAGACACCACTAGTCAGCTGTTTCTATCCCCAGACCATCAGACTGCTGAATAGACACCACTAGTCAGCTGTTTCTATCCCCAGACCATCAGACTGCTGAATAGACACCACTAGTCAGCTGTTTCTACCACCAGGCTGCTGAATAGACACCACTAGTCAGCTGTTTCTACCCCCAGACCATCAGGCTGCTGAATAGACACCACTAGTCAGCTGTTTCTATCCCCAGACCATCAGACTGCTGAATAGACACCACTAGTCAGCTGTTTCTATCCCCAGACCATCAGGCTCCTGAATAGACACCAATAGTCAGCTGTTTCTACCTTCAGACTGCTGAATAGACACCACTAGTCAGCTGTTTCTACCCCCAGACCATCAGGCTGCTGAATAGACACCACTAGTCAGCTGTTTCTATCCCCAGATCATCAGGCTGCTGAATAGACAACACTAGTCAGCTGTTTCTACCATCAGACCATCAGACTGCTGAATAGACACCACTAGTCAACTGTTTCTACCATCAGAACATCAGGCTGCTGAATAGACACCACTAGCCAGCTGTTTCTACCACCAGGCTGCTGAATAGACACCACTAGTCAGCTGTTTCTACCCCCAGACCATCAGGCTGCTGAATAGACACCACTAGTCAGCTGTTTCTACCCCTGGACCATCAGGCTGCTGAATAGAAACCACTAGTCAGCTGTTTCTACCATCAGAACATCAGGCTGCTGAATAGACACCACTAGTCAGCTGTTTCTACCATCAGAACATCAGGCTGCTGAATAGACACCACTAGTCAGCTGTTTCTACCATCAGGCTGCTGAATAGACACCACTAGTCAGCTGTTTCTACCATCAGGCTGCTGAATAGACACCACTAGTCAGCTGTTTCTACCTTCAGACTGCTGAATAGACACCACTAGTGAGCTGTTTCTACCATCAGGCTGCTGAATAGACACCACTAGTCAGCTGTTTCTATCTTCAGACTGCTGAATAGACACTACTAGTCAGCTGTTTCTACTATCAGACCGCTGAATAGACACCACTAGTCAGCTGTTTCTACTATCAGGCTGCTGAATAGACACAGCTAGTCAGCTGTTTCTACCCCCAGACCATCAGGCTGCTGAATAGACACCACTAGTCAGCTGTTTCTACCCCCGGACCATCAGGCTGCTGAATAGAAACCACTAGTCAGCTGTTTCTACCATCAGACCATCAGACTGCTGAATAGACACCACTAGTCAGCTGTTTCTACCATCAGACCATCAGACTGCTGAATAGACACCACTAGTCAGCTGTTTCTACCATCAGAACATCAGGCTGCTGAATAGACACCACTAGTCAGCTGTTTCTACCATCAGGCTGCTGAATAGACACCACTAGTCAGCAGTTTCTACCATCAGGCTGCTGAATAGACACCACTAGTCAGCTGTTTCTACCTTCAGACTGCTGAATAGACACCACTAGTGAGCTGTTTCTACCATCAGGCTGCTGAATAGACACCACTAGTCAGCTGTTTCTATCTTCAGACTGCTGAATAGACATTACTAGTCAGCTGTTTCTACTATCAGACCGCTGAATAGACACCACTAGTCAGCTGTTTCTACCATCAGGCTGCTGAATAGACACAGCTAGTCAGCTGTTTCTACCCCCAGACCATCAGGCTGCTGAATAGACACCACTAGTCAGCTGTTTCTACCCCCAGTCCACCAGGATGCTGAATAGACACCACTAGTCAGCTGTTTCTACCCCCAGACCATCAGGCTGCTGAATAGACACCACTAGTTAATGTTTCTACCATGAGACTGCTGAATAGACACCACTAGTCAGCTGTTTCTATCCCCAGACCATCAGACTGCTGAATAGACACCACTAGTCAGCTGTTTCTACCATCAGGCTGCTGAATAGACACCACTAGTCAGCTGTTTCTACCCCCAGACCATCAGGCTGCTGAATAGACACCACTAGTCAGCTGTTTCTACCACCAGGCTGCTGAATAGACACCACTAGTCAGCTGTTTCTACCTTCAGACTGCTGAATAGACACCACTAGTGAGCTGTTTCTACCATCAGGCTGCTGAATAGACACCACTAGTCAGCTGTTTCTATCTTCAGACTGCTGAATAGACATTACTAGTCAGCTGTTTCTACTATCAGACCGCTGAATAGACACCACTAGTCAGCTGTTTCTACCATCAGGCTGCTGAATAGACACAGCTAGTCAGCTGTTTCTACCATCAGACTGCTGACTAGACACCACTAGTCAGCTGTTTCTACCCCCAGACCATCAGGCTGCTGAATAGACACCACTAGTCAGCTGTTTCTACCCCCAGTCCACCAGGCTGCTGAATAGACACCACTAGTCAGCTGTTTCTACCCCCAGACCATCAGGCTGCTGAATAGACACCACTAGTTAATGTTTCTACCATGAGACTGCTGAATAGACACCACTAGTCAGCTGTTTCTATCGCCAGACCATCAGACTGCTGAATAGACACCACTAGTCAGCTGTTTCTACCATCAGGCTGCTGAATAGACACCACTAGTCAGCTGTTTCTACCCCCAGACCATCATGCTGCTGAATAGACACCACTAGTCAGCTGTTTCTACCACCAGGCTGCTGAATAGACACCACTAGTCAGCTGTTTCTACCCCCAGACCATCAGACTGCTGAATAGACACCACTAGTCAGCTGTTTCTATCATCAGACCATCATGCTGCTGAATAGACACCACTAGTCAGCTGTTTCTACCATCAGGCTGCTGAATAGACACCACTAGTCAGCTGTTTCTACCATCAGACTGCTGAATAGACACCACTAGTCAGCTGTTTCTACCATCAGACTGCTGAATAGACACCACTAGTCAGCTGTTTCTACCCCCAGACCATCAGACTGCTGAATAGACACCACTAGTCAGCTGTTTCTACAATCATACTGCTGAATAGACACCACTAGTCAGCTGTTTCTACCATCAGACCATCAGGCTGCTGAATAGACACCACTAGTCAGCTGTTTCTACCATCAGACTGCTGAATAGACACCACTAGTCAGCTGTTTCTACCATCACACTGCTGAATAGACACCACTAGTCAGCTGTTTCTACCATCAGGCCATCAGGCTGCTGAATAGACACCACTAGTCAGATGTTTCTACCCCCAGACCATCAGACTGCTGAATAGACACCACTAGTCAGCTGTTTCTACCCCCAGACCATCAGGCTGCTGAATAGACACCACTAGTCAGCTGTTTCTACCCCCAGACCATCAGGCTGCTGAATAGACACCACTAGTTAATGTTTCTACCATGAGACTGCTGAATAGACACGACTAGTCAGCTGTTTCTATCCCCAGACCATCAGACTGCTGAATAGACACCACTAGTCAGCTGTTTCTACCATCAGGCTGCTGAATAGACACCACTAGTCAGCTGTTTCTACCCCCAGACCATCAGGCTGCTGAATAGACACCACTAGTCAGCTGTTTCTACCACCAGGCTGCTGAATAGACACCACTAGTCAGCTGTTTCTACCCCCAGACCATCAGACTGCTGAATAGACACCACTAGTCAGCTGTTTCTATCATCAGACCATCATGCTGCTGAATAGACACCACTAGTCAGCTGTTTCTACCATCAGGCTGCTGAATAGACACCACTAGTCAGCTGTTTCTACCATCAGACTGCTGAATAGACACCACTAGTCAGCTGTTTCTACCATCAGACTGCTGAATAGACACCACTAGTCAGCTGTTTCTACCCCCAGACCATCAGACTGCTGAATAGACACCACTAGTCAGCTGTTTCTACAATCATACTGCTGAATAGACACCACTAGTCAGCTGTTTCTACCATCAGACCATCAGGCTGCTGAATAGACACCACTAGTCAGCTGTTTCTACCATCAGACTGCTGAATAGACACCACTAGTCAGCTGTTTCTACCATCACACTGCTGAATAGACACCACTAGTCAGCTGTTTCTACCATCAGGCCATCAGGCTGCTGAATAGACACCACTAGTCAGATGTTTCTACCCCCAGACCATCAGACTGCTGAATAGACACAACTAGTCAGCTGTTTCTACCCCCAGACCATCAGACTGCTGAATAGACACCACTAGTCAGCTGTTTCTACCCCCAGACCATCAGGCTGCTGAATAGACACCACTAGTCAGCTGTTTCTACCCCCAGACCATCAGACTGCTGAATAGACATCACTAGTCAGCTGTTTCTACCCCCAGACCATCAGGCTGCTGAATAGACACCACTAGTCAGCTGTTTCTATCCCCAGACCATCAGACTGCTGAATAGACACCACTAGTCAGCTGTTTCTATCCCCAGACAATCAGGCTCCTGAATAGACACCACTAGTCAGCTGTTTCTACCATCAGGCTGCTGAATATACACCACTAGTCAGCTGTTTCTACCATCAGGCTGCTGAATAGACACCACTAGTCAGCTGTTTATACAATCAGGCTGCTGAATAGACACCACTATTCAGCTGTTTCTACCCCCAGACCATCAGGCTGCTGAATAGACACCACTATTGAGCTGTTTCTACCCCCAGACCATCAGGCTGCTGAATAGACACCACTAGTCAGCTGTTTCTACCCCCAGACCATCAGGCTGCTGAATAGACACCACTAGTCAGCTGTTTCTACCACCAGGCTGCTGAATAGACACCACTAGTCAGCTGTTTCTACCATCAGACTGCTGAATAGACACCACTAGTCAGCTGTTTCTACCATCACACTGCTGAATAGACACCACTAGTCAGCTGTTTCTACCATCAGGCCATCAGGCTGCTGAATAGACACCACTAGTCAGATGTTTCTACCCCCAGACCATCAGACTGCTGAATATACATCACTAGTCAGCTATTTCTACCCCCAGACCATCAGGCTGCTGAATAGACACCACTAGTCAGCTGTTTCTATCCCCAGACCATCAGGCTGCTGAATAGACACCACTAGTCAGCTGTTTCTATCCCCAGACCATCAGACTGCTGAATAGACACCACTAGTCAGCTGTTTCTATCCCCAGACCATCAGACTGCTGAATAGACACCACTAGTCAGCTGTTTCTACCACCAGGTTGCTGAATAGACACCACTAGTCAGCTGTTTCTACCCCCAGACCATCAGGCTGCTGAATAGACACCACTAGTCAGCTGTTTCTATCCCCAGACCATCAGACTGCTGAATAGACACCACTAGTCAGCTGTTTCTATCCCCAGACCATCAGGCTCCTGAATAGACACCAATAGTCAGCTGTTTCTACCTTCAGACTGCTGAATAGACACCACTAGTCAGCTGTTTCTACCCCCAGACCATCAGGCTGCTGAATAGACACCACTAGTCAGCTGTTTCTACCCCCAGATCACCAGGCTGCTGAATAGACAACACTAGTCAGCTGTTTCTACCATCAGACCATCAGACTGCTGAATAGACACCACTAGTCAACTGTTTCTACCATCAGAACATCAGGCTGCTGAATAGACACCACTAGCCAGCTGTTTCTACCACCAGGCTGCTGAATAGACACCACTAGTCAGCTGTTTCTACCCCCAGACCATCAGGCTGCTGAATAGACACCACTAGTCAGCTGTTTCTACCATCAGACCATCAGACTGCTGAATAGACACCACTAGTCAGCTGTTTCTACCATCAGAACATCAGGCTGCTGAATAGACACCACTAGTCAGCTGTTTCTACCATCAGAACATCAGGCTGCTGAATAGACACCACTAGTCAGCTGTTTCTACCATCAGGCTGCTGAATAGACACCACTAGTCAGCTGTTTCTACCATCAGGCTGCTGAATAGACACCACTAGTCAGCTGTTTCTACCTTCAGACTGCTGAATAGACACCACTAGTGAGCTGTTTCTACCATCAAGCTGCTGAATAGACACCACTAGTCAGCTGTTTCTATCTTCAGACTGCTGAATAGACACTACTAGTCAGCTGTTTCTACTATCAGACCGCTGAATAGACACCACTAGTCAGCTGTTTCAACCATCAGGCTGCTGAATAGACACCACTAGTCAGCTGTTTCTACCATCAGACTGCTGAATAGACACCACTAGTCAGCTGTTTCTACCATCAGACTGCTGAATAGACACCACTAGTCAGCTGTTTCTACCCCCAGACCATCAGACTGCTGAATAGACACCACTAGTCAGCTGTTTCTACCCCCAGACCATCAGACTGCTGAATAGACACCACTAGTCAGCTGTTTCTACAATCATACTGCTGAATAGACACCACTATACAGCTGTTTCTACCATCAGACCATCAGGCTGCTGAATAGACACCACTAGTCAGCTGTTTCTACCATCAGGCCATCAGGCTGCTGAATAGACACCACTAGTCAGATGTTTCTACCCCCAGACCATCAGACTGCTGAATAAACACAACTAGTCAGCTGTTTCTACCCCCAGACCATCAGACTGCTGAATAGACACCACTAGTCAGCTGTTTCTACCCCCAGACCATCAGGCTGCTGAATAGACACCACTAGTCAGCTGTTTCTACCCCCAGACCATCAGACTGCTGAATAGACATCACTAGTCAGCTGTTTCTACCCCCAGACCATCAGGCTGCTGAATAGACACCACTAGTCAGCTGTTTCTATCCCCAGACCATCAGACTGCTGAATAGACACCACTAGTCAGCTGTTTCTATCCCCAGACAATCAGGCTCCTGAATAGACACCAATAGTCAGCTGTTTCTATCTTCAGACTGCTGAATAGACACCACTAGTCAGCTGTTTCTACCATCAGGCTGCTGAATAGACACCACTAGTCAGCTGTTTATACAATCAGGCTGCTGAATAGACACCACTATTCAGCTGTTTTTACCCCCAGACCATCAGTCTGCTGAATAGACACCACTAGTCAGCTGTTTCTACCCCCAGACCATCAGGCTGCTGAATAGAAACCACTAGTCAGCTGTTTCTACCCCCAGACCATCAGCCTCTGAATAGACACCACTAGTCAGCTGTTTCTATCCCCAGACCATCAGACTGCTGAATAAGCACCACTAGTCAGCTGTTTCTACCCCCAGACCTTCAGACTGCTGAATAGACACCACTAGTCAGCTGTTTCTATCATCAGACCATCAGGCTGCTGAATAGACACCACTAGTCAGCTGTTTCTACCATCAGGCTGCTGAATAGACACCACTAGTCAGCTGTTTCTACCATCAGGCTGCTTAATAGACACCACTAGTCAGCTGTTTATACAATCAGGCTGCTGAATAGACACCACTATTCAGCTGTTTCTACCCCCAGACCATCAGGCTGCTGAATAGACACCACTATTCAGCTGTTTCTACCCCCAGACCATCAGGCTGCTGAATAGACACCACTATTCAGCTGTTTCTACCATCAGACTGCTGAATAGATACCACTAGTCAGCTGTTTCTATCATCAACCATCAGGCTGCTGAATAGACACCACTAGTCAGCTGTTTCTACCCCCAGACCATCAGGCTGCTGAATAGACACCACTAGTCAGCTGTTTATACAATCAGGCTGCTGAATAGACACCACTATTCAGCTGTTTCTACCCCCAGACCATCAGGCTGCTGAATAGACACCACTAGTCAGCTGTTTCTACCCCCAGACCATCAGGCTGCTGAATAGACACCACTAGTCAGCTGTTTCTACCATCAGACTGCTGAATAGATACCACTAGTCAGCTGTTTCTATCATCAACCCTCAGGCTGCTGAATAGACACCACTAGTCAGCTGTTTCTACCCCCAGACCATCAGGCTGCTGAATAGACACCACTAGTCAGCTGTTTCTACCACCAGGCTGCTGAATAGACACCACTAGTCAGCTGCTTCTACCATCAGACTGCTGAATAGACACCACTAGTCAGCTGTTTCTACCCCCAGACCATCAGACTGCTGAATAGACACCACTAGTCAGCTGTTTGTACCATCAGACTGCTGAATAGACACCACTAGTCAGCTGTTTCTACCATCAGACCATCAGGCTGCTGAATAGACACCACTAGTCAGCTGTTTCTACCATCAGACCATCAGACTGCTGAATAGACACCACTAGTCAGCTGTTTCTACCCCCAGACCATCAGACTGTTGAATAGACACCACTAGTCAGCTGTTTCTACCATCAGACTGCTGAAATGACACCACTAGTCAGCTGTTTCTACCATCAGACCATCAGGCTGCTGAATAGACACCACTAGTCAGCTGTTTCTACCCCCAGACGATCAGACTGCTGAATAGACACCACTAGTCAGCTGTTTCTACCATCAGACCATCAGACTGCTGAATAGACACCACTAGTCAGCTGTTTCTACCCCCAGACAATCAGGCTGCTGAATAGACACGACTAGTCAGCTGTTTCTACCCCCAGACCATCAGGCTGCTGAATAGAAACCACTAGTCAGCTGTTTCTACCCCCAGACCATCAGGCAGCTGAATAGAAACCACTAGTCAGCTGTTTCTACCCCCAGACCATCAGGCTGCTGAATAGACACCACTAGTCAGCTGTTTCTACCCCCAGACCATCAGGCTGCTGAATAGACACCACTAGTCAGCTGTTTCTATCCCCAGACCACCAGGCTGCTGAATAGACACCACTAGTCAGCTGTTTCTATCCCCAGACCATCAGACTGCTGAATAGACACCACTAGTCAGCTGTTTCTATCCCCAGACAATCAGGCTGCTGAATAGACACCACTAGTCAGCTGTTTCTACCATCAGGCTGCTGAATAGACACCACTAGTCAGCTGTTTATACAATCAGGCTGCTGAATAGACACCACTATTCAGCTGTTTCTACCCCCAGACCATCAGGCTGCTGAATAGACACCACTATTCAGCTGTTTATACAATCAGGCTGCTGAATAGACACCACTATTCAGCTGTTTCTACCCCCAGACCATCAGGCTGCTGAATAGACACCACTATTCAGCTGTTTCTACCCCAGACCATCAGGCTGCTGAATAGAAACCACTAGTCAGCTGTTTCTACCCCCAGACCATCAGGCTGCTGAATAGACACCACTAGTCAGCTGTTTCTACCCCAGACCATCAGACTGCTGAATAGACATCACTAGTCAGCTGTTTCTACCCCCAGACCATCAGGCTGCTGAATAGACACCACTAGTCAGCTGTTTCTATCCCCAGACCACCAGGCTGCTGAATAGACACCACTAGTCAGCTGTTTCTATCCCCAGACCATCAGACTGCTGAATAGACACCACTAGTCAGCTGTTTCTATCCCCAGACAATCAGGCTGCTGAATAGACACCACTAGTCAGCTGTTTCTACCATCAGGCTGCTGAATAGACACCACTAGTCAGCTGTTTATACAATCAGGCTGCTGAATAGACACCACTATTCAGCTGTTTCTACCCCCAGACCATCAGGCTGCTGAATAGACACCACTAGTCAGCTGTTTATACAATCAGGCTGCTGAATAGACACCACAATTCAGCTGTTTCTACCCCCAGACCATCAGGCTGCTGAATAGACACCACTATTCAGCTGTTTCTACCCCCAGACCATCAGGCTGCTGAATAGAAACCACTAGTCAGCTGTTTCTACCCCCAGACCATCAGGCTGCTGAATAGAAACCACTAGTCAGCTGTTTCTACCCCCAGACCATCAGGCTGCTGAATAGACACCACTAGTCAGCTGTTTCTACCCCCAGACCATCAGGCTGCTGAATAGACACCAATAGTCAGCTGTTTCTACACCCAGACCATCAGGCTGCTGAAAATAAACCACTAGTCAGCTGTTTCTACCCCCAGACCATCAGGCTGCTGAATAGAAACCACTAGTCAGCTGTTTCTACCATCAGACCATCAGACTGCTGAATAGACACCACTAGTCAACTGTTTCTACCATCAGAACATCAGGCTGCTGAATAGACACCACTAGTCAGCTGTTTCTACCACCAGGCTGCTGAATAGACACCACTAGTCAGCTGTTTCTACCCCCAGACCATCAGGCTGCTGAATAGACACCACTAGTCAGCTGTTTCTATCCCCAGACCACCAGGCTGCTGAATAGACACCACTAGTCAGCTGTTTCTATCCCCAGACCATCAGACTGCTGAATAGACACCACTAGTCAGCTGTTTCTATCCCCAGACAATCAGGCTGCTGAATAGACACCACTAGTCAGCTGTTTCTACCATCAGGCTGCTGAATAGACACCACTAGTCAGCTGTTTATACAATCAGGCTGCTGAATAGACACCACTATTCAGCTGTTTCTACCCCCAGACCATCAGGCTGCTGAATAGACACCACTATTCAGCTGTTTATACAATCAGGCTGCTGAATAGACACCACTATTCAGCTGTTTCTACCCCCAGACCATCAGGCTGCTGAATAGACACCACTATTCAGCTGTTTCTACCCCCAGACCATCAGGCTGCTGAATAGAAACCACTAGTCAGCTGTTTCTACCCCCAGACCATCAGGCTGCTGAATAGACACCACTAGTCAGCTGTTTCTACCCCCAGACCATCAGACTGCTGAATAGACATCACTAGTCAGCTGTTTCTACCCCCAGACCATCAGGCTGCTGAATAGACACCACTAGTCAGCTGTTTCTATCCCCAGACCACCAGGCTGCTGAATAGACACCACTAGTCAGCTGTTTCTATCCCCAGACCATCAGACTGCTGAATAGACACCACTAGTCAGCTGTTTCTATCCCCAGACAATCAGGCTGCTGAATAGACACCACTAGTCAGCTGTTTCTACCATCAGGCTGCTGAATAGACACCACTAGTCAGCTGTTTATACAATCAGGCTGCTGAATAGACACCACTATTCAGCTGTTTCTACCCCCAGACCATCAGGCTGCTGAATAGACACCACTATTCAGCTGTTTATACAATCAGGCTGCTGAATAGACACCACAATTCAGCTGTTTCTACCCCCAGACCATCAGGCTGCTGAATAGACACCACTATTCAGCTGTTTCTACCCCCAGACCATCAGGCTGCTGAATAGAAACCACTAGTCAGCTGTTTCTACCCCCAGACCATCAGGCTGCTGAATAGAAACCACTAGTCAGCTGTTTCTACCCCCAGACCATCAGGCTGCTGAATAGAAACCACTAGTCAGCTGTTTCTACCCCCAGACCATCAGGCTGCTGAATAGACACCAATAGTCAGCTGTTTCTACACCCAGACCATCAGGCTGCTGAAAAGAAACCACTAGTCAGCTGTTTCTACCCCCAGACCATCAGGCTGCTGAATAGAAACCACTAGTCAGCTGTTTCTACCCCCAGACCATCAGGCTGCTGAATAGAAACCACTAGTCAGCTGTTTCTACCCCCAGACCATCAGGCTGCTGAATAGAAACCACTAGTCAGCTGTTTCTACCCCCAGACCATCAGGCTGCTGAATAGACACCAATAGTCAGCTGTTTCTACACCCAGACCATCAGGCTGCTGAAAAGAAACCACTAGTCAGCTGTTTCTACCCCCAGACCATCAGGCTGCTGAATAGAAACCACTAGTCAGCTGTTTCTACCATCAGACCATCAGACTGCTGAATAGACACCACTAGTCAACTGTTTCTACCATCAGAACATCAGGCTGCTGAATAGACACCACTAGTCAGCTGTTTCTACCACCAGGCTGCTGAATAGACACCACTAGTCAGCTGTTTCTACCCCCAGACCATCAGGCTGCTGAATAGACACCACTAGTCAGCTGTTTCTACCATCAGGCTGCTGAATAGACACCACTAGTCAGCTGTTTCTACCCCCAGACCATCAGGCTGCTGAATAGACACCACTAGTCGCTGTTTCTACCCCCAGTCCACCAGGCTGCTGAATAGACACCACTAGTCAGCTGTTTCTACCCCCAGACCATCAGGCTGCTGAATAGACACCACTAGTTAATGTTTCTACCATCAGACTGCTGAATAGACACCACTAGTCAGCTGTTTCTATCCCCAGACCATCAGACTGCTGAATAGACACCACTAGTCAGCTGTTTCTACCATCAGGCTGCTGAATAGACACCACTAGTCAGCTGTTTCTACCCCCAGACCATCAGGCTGCTGAATAGACACCACTAGTTAATGTTTCTACCATCAGACTGCTGAATAGACACCACTAGTCAGCTGTTTCTATCCCCAGACCATCAGACTGCTGAATAGACACCACTAGTCAGCTGTTTCTACCATCAGGATGCTGAATAGACACCACTAGTCAGCTGTTTCTACCATCAGACCATCAGACTGCTGAATAGACACCACTAGTCAGCTGTTTCTACCCCCAGACCATCAGGCTGCTGAATAGACACCACTAGTCAGCTGTTTCTACCCCAGACCATCAGGCTGCTGAATAGACACCACTAGTCAGCTGTTTCTACCCCCAGACCATCAGGCTGCTGAATAGAAACCACTAGTCAGCTGTTTCTACCCCCAGACCATCAGCCTCTGAATAGACACCACTAGTCAGCTGTTTCTATCCCCAGACCATCAGACTGCTGAATAAGCACCACTAGTCAGCTGTTTCTACCCCCAGACCATCAGGCTGTTGAATAGACACCAATAGTCAGCTGTTTCTACCCCCAGACCATCAGACTGCTGAATAGACACCACTAGTCAGCTGTTTCTACCCCCAGACCATCAGGCTGCTGAATAGACACCACTAGTCAGCTGTTTCTACCATCAGACTGTTGAATAGACACCACTAGTCAGCTGTTTCTACCATCAGGCTGCTGAATAGACACCACTAGTCAGCTGTTTCTACCCCCAGACCATCAGACTGTTGAATAGACACCACTAGTCAGCTGTTTCTATCCCCAGACCATCAGGCTGTTGAATAGACACCACTAGTCAGCTGTTTCTACCATCAGACCATCAGGCTGCTGAATAGACACCACTAGTCAGCTGTTTCTACCATCAGACTGCTGAATAGACACCACTAGTCAGCTGTTTCCACCATCAGACCATCAGGCTGCTGAATAGACACCACTAGTCAGCTGTTTCTAGCCCCAGGCCATCAGGCTGCTGAATAGACACCACTAGTCAGCTGTTTCTACCCCCAGACCATCAGGCTGCTGAATAGACACCACTAGTCAGCTGTTTCTACCCCCAGACCATCAGACTGCTGAATAGACACCACTAGTCAGCTGTTTCTACCCCCCAGACCATCAGGCTGCTGAATCGACACCACTAGTCAGCTGTTTCTATCCACAGACCATCAGACTGTTGAATAGACACCACTAGTCAGCTGTTTCTACCCCCAGACCATCAGGCTGCTGAATAGACACCACTAGTCAGCTGTTTCTACCATCAGACTGTTGAATAGACACCACTAGTCAGCTGTTTCTACCATCAGGCTGCTGAATAGACACCACTAGTCAGCTGTTTCTAGCCCCAGGCCATCAGGCTGCTGAATAGACACCACTAGTCAGCTGTTTCTACCATCAGACTGCTGAATAGACACCACTAGTCAGCTACCTGCTCCCCCTGTCCCCTTCCTGCCCGCCCAGATTCCTGCCCTCCCCCTTTGGACCCCCCCCCCCGCACTGTTGGAGCTCAGATCTTAAGTACTTCACTGTACACTGCAATTACATCTGTGACCATGAGCATATGACTAAATAACAATCTGAATGTGAGCATAAAACTAGGAAAAATGCACTTGAACGCCCCCCCCCAACTGGTAATTACTAGAGCGAAACTCCTCTATCATTCCTCTGACTTCTCCCACATGATGAACTGCAAGCAACAGTTAAATGCAGCAACAAAGCATTATTTATATAAATATGTCACGCCCTCATCTGTTCACCTGTCTTTGTGATTGTCTCCACCCCCCTCCAGGTGTCTCCTGTGTACTTATACAGCACCTTTCTGTTGCCAGTTCGTCTTGTTTGTCAAGCCTACCAGCTTTTGTCCTGTCAGCTCCTGTCTTTTCCAGCCTCTCTTTTTCTCCCCCTCCTGCCCCTGACCCTGACCCTGACCCTGTACCCGCCCGCCTAACCACTCTGCCTGCCCCTGACCCTGACCCTGACCCTGTACCTGCCCGCCTAACCACTCTGCCTGCCCCTGACCCTGACCCTGTACCTGCCCGCCTAACCACTCTGCCTGCCCCTGACCCTGTACCTGCCCGCCTGACCACTCTGCCTGACCCTGACCCTGTACCCGCCCCTGACCCTGACCCTGTACCTGCCCGCCTAACCACTCTGCCTGCCCCTTACCCTGACCCTGTACCCAACCCTGACCCTGACCCTGTACCCGCCCGCCTGACCACTCTGCCTGCCCCTGACCCTGATCCTGTACCTGCCCGCCTAACCACTCTGCCTGACCCTGACCCTGACCCTGTACCCGCCCTGACCCTGACCCTGTACCCACCCGCCTGACCACTCTGCCTTCCCCTGACCCTGACCTTGACCCTGTACCCACCCGCCTGACCACTCTGCCTGCCCCTGACCCTGACCCTGTACCCGCCCGCCTAACCACTCTGCCTGCCCCTGCCACTGCCCCTGACCCTGACCCTGCCCCTGCCCCTGCCCCTGCCCCTGCCCCTGCCCCTAACCCTGCCCCTGACCCTGCCCCTGACCCTGACCCTGCCCCTGACCCTTACCCTGCCCCTGCCCCTACCCTGACCCTGCCCCTGCCCCTACCCTGCCCCTGCCCCTGCCCCTACCCTGACCCTGCCCCTGCCCCTACCCTGACCCTGCCCCTGCCCCTACCCTGACCCTGCCCCTGCCCCTGCCCCTGCCCCTGACCCAGCCCCTGACCCTGCCCCTGACCCTGACCCTGCCCCTGACCCTGCCCCTGCCCCTGACCCTGCCCCTGACCCTGCCCCTGCCCCTACCCTGACCCTGACCCTGCCCCTGCCCCTGACCCAGCCCCTGACCCTGCCCCTGACCCTGCCCCTGACCCTGCCCTTGACCCTGACCCTGCCCCTGCCCCTGACCCAGCCCCTGACCCTGCCCCTGACCCTGCCCCTGACCCTGCCCCTGCCCCTGACCCTGCCCCTGCCCCTGCCCCTGACCCTGCCCCTGACCCTGCCCCTGACCCTGCCGTCCTCTACCTTTGTCTCTGTTGCTTTATTAATAAACGTTGTTACTTCAACACGGTCTGCATCTGGGTCACCTGATTCCTGATGAAGTCATTCTATTCATAAATTATTTTTAACACTGTAATTTGTTTACGATCCGTTTTGTTTATGGTTGACGCAGCTTGTTTTAGCCAATAAGTGTTCTGAACGACTTCAGAGCTTGTGAATGAACACGTGTACAAGTGCAGTAGTAGTGTCCCAGTTTCCCATTTGATAATGAATGTAGCATTTTTGCTTAATTACTAATACAATATAAACTACTTTACAAATTGTGTTTTTTTTATTCTACATTTCATACAAGATGAATACTTCTGTGAAACAACAATAAAACAAAACAATGTTTTAAAACCATTAATGTAAAGACAGTAAATACAGCCATCTATATCAGCGAAACTGTCATTATTAAATTCTGGTGAATTTCAATTATCTAAATGCCTCCTCTCCTTATCGTCCCTTCCCTTTCCTTCCCCTTCCATCTCCTCCCCTCCCCTCCCCAAGTCCTGTCCCTTTCTCCTCTCCTCTCCTCTCCTCTCCTCTCCTCTCCTCTCCTCTCCTCTCCTCTCCTCTCCTCTCCTCTCGTTATAATTTGCTCTCGAAGGTCACCATGTCTTTCTGCGGCGTCTCCGTGTCTGCCTCCAAGTCACCTGACCAGAGAGATCAACAGACATGTCAATCAAACTGACATCAACTCACAACAAGGGGTGGGGGTTGATGAGGGGTGGGGTTGATGAGGGGTGCGGGTTGATGAGGGGTGGGGGTTGATGAGGGTGGGTGTTGATGAGGGGTGGGGTGATGAGGGGTGGGGTTGATGAGGGTGGGGGTTGATGAGGGGTGGGGTTGATGAGGTGGGGGTTGATGAGGGTGGGGGTTGATGAGGGGTGATGAGGGGTTGATGAGGGGTGGGGTTGATGAGGGTGGGTGTTGATGAGGGGGGGTTGATGACGTGTGGGGGTTGATGAGGGGTGGGGGTTGATGAGGTGGGGGTTGATGAGGGGTGGGGTTGATGAGGGGTGGGGGTTGATGAGGGTGGGGTTGATGAGGGGTGGGGGTTGATGAGGTGGGGGTTGATGAGGGGTGGGGTTGATGAGGGTGGGGGTTGATGAGGGGTGGGGGTTGAGGGGTGGGGGTTGATGGGGTGGGGGTTGATGAGGGGGGGGTTGATGAGGTGGGATGAGGGGGGTTGATGAGGGGTGGGGTTGATGAGGGGGGTTGATGGGGGGGTTGATGAGGGGAGGGGTGGGGTTGATGAGGGGGGGTGGGGATTAACAAGGGGTGGGTGTTGATGAGGGGTGGGGTTGATGACGTGTGGGGTTGATGAGGGGGGGGGTGTTGATGAGGTGGGGGTTCATGACGTGTGGGGGTTGATGAGGGGTGCGGGTTGATGAGGGGTGGGGTTGATGACGGTGGGGGTTGATGAGGGGTGGGGGTTGATGACGGTGGGGTTGATGAGGGGTGGGGTTGATGAGGGTGGGGTTGATGAGGGGTGGGGGGTTGATGAGGGGTGTGAGGGGTGGGGGTTGATGAGGGGTGGGCATTGATGAGGGGTGGGGGTTGATGAGGGGTGGGGGTTGAAGAGGGTGGGGGGGTTGATGAGGGTGGGGGTTGATGAGGGGTGGGGATTAACAAGGGGTGGGTGTTGATGAGGGGGGGGTTGATGACGTGTGGGGGTTGATGAGGGATGAGGTGGGGGTTGATGAGGGGTGGGGGTTGACAGGGGGGGGTTGACAAGGGGTGGGGGTTGACAAGGGTTGGGGGTTGATGAGGGGTTGATGAGGGGTTGATGAAGGGTGGGGTTGACAAGGGTGGGGTTGATGAGGGGTGGGGTTGACAAGGGGTGGGGTTGACAAGGGTTGGGGGTTGATGAGGGGTGGGGTTGACAAGGGTGGGGGTTGATGAGGGGTGGGGGTTGACAAGGGTTGGGGGTTGATGACGGGTGGGGTTGATGAGGGGTGGGGTTGATGAGGGTGGGGTTGATGAGGGGGGGTTGATGAGGGTGGGGTTGATGAGGGGTGGGGGTTGATGAGGGTGGGGATGATGGGTGGGGGTTGATGAGGGGTGGGGGTTGATGAGTGTGGGGGTTGATGAGGGGTGGGGGTTGATGAGGGGTGGGGTTGACAAGGGGTGGGGGTTGACAAGGGTGGGGGTTGATGATGAGGGGTGGGGGGGGTTGACAAGGGGTGGGGGTTGACAAGGGTTGGGGGTTGATGAGGGGTGGGGTTGATGAGGGGTTGGGGGTTGATGAGGGGTGGGGGTTGATGACGTGGGGGGTTGATGAGGGGTGGGGTTGATGAGGGGTGGGGGGTTGATGAGGGGTGGGGGTTGATGAGGGGTGGGGGTTGATGAGGGGTGGGGTTGATGAGGGGGTTGATGAGGGGTGGGGTTGATGAGGGGTGGGGTTGATGAGGGTGGGGGTTGATGAGGGTTGGGGGTTGATGACGGTGGGGGGTTGATGAGGGGTGGGGGTTGATGAGGGGTGGGGGATGGGGTGGGGGTTGATGAGGGGTGGGGGTTGAGAGGGGTGGGGGTTGATGAGGGTGGGGGTTGATGAGGGGGTGGGGGTTGATGACGGTGGGGTTGATGGGGTGGGGTTGATGAGGGGTGGGGGATGAAAAATTGATGAGGGTGGGGGTTGATGAGGGGTTGACAAGGGGTGGGGTTGACAAGGGTTGGGGTTGGAGGGGTGGGGTTGACAAGGGATGAGGGGTGGGGTTGACAAGGGGGTTGATGAGGGGTGGGGTTGACAAGGGTTGGGGGGTTGATGATGGGTGGGGGTTGACAAGGGTTGGGGGTTGATGAGGGTGGGGGTTGATGAGGGGTGGGGTTGATGAGGGGTGGGGTGATGAGGGTTGGGGTTGATGAGGGGGGGTTGGGGGTTGATGAGTGGGGGGTTGATGATGGGTGGGGATGATGACGTGTGGGGGGTTGATGAGGGGTGGGGGGTTGATGGTGGATGATGACGTGTGGGGTTGATGAGTTGATGAGGGTGGGGGTTGATGAGGGTGGGGTTGACAAGGGGTGACAAGGGGTGGGGGTTGACAAGGGTGGGGGTTGATGAGGGGTGGGGGTTGACAAGGGGTGGGGTTGACAAGGGTTGGGGGTTGATGAGGGGTGGGGTTGATGAAGGGTTGGGGTTGATGACGTGTGGGGGTTGATGAGGGGTGGGGGTTGATGAGGGGTGGGGTTCATGAGGCGTGGGGCTGGGGTTGATGATGAGGGGTGGGGGTTGATGAGGGTGGGGATTGATGAGGGGGGGGTGTTGATGAGGGTGGGGGTTGATGACAAGTGTAGGGGGGGTTGATGAGGGGTGGGGGTTGATGACGTGTAAACATGAGGTGGGGGTGTTGATGAGGGGTGGGGGGTTGATGAGAGTGGGGATTGATGAGGTGGGGGGTTGGGGGTTGATGAGGAGGGTGGGTGTTGATGAGTGTGGGGGTTGGGTTGATGAGGGTGGGGTTGATGAGGGGGGGTGGAGGGGTGGGGTTGATGAGGGGGGTGGGGGTGGGGAACAAGGGTGGGTGTAGATGAGGGTGGGGGTTGATGACGTGTGGGGGTTGATGAGGGGTGGGGGTTGATGAGGGGTGGGGTTGATGAGGGTTGACATGGGGGGTTGACAACGGGTTGGGGGTTGATGAGGGGTGGGGGTTGATGAGGGGTGGGGGTTGACAA
Source organism: Oncorhynchus nerka (assembly GCF_034236695.1). Taxonomy (NCBI): domain Eukaryota; kingdom Metazoa; phylum Chordata; class Actinopteri; order Salmoniformes; family Salmonidae; genus Oncorhynchus; species Oncorhynchus nerka. The sequence continues at coordinate 70,057,881 of NC_088403.1, forward strand.
GGGTGGGGTTGACAAGGGTTGGGGTTGATGAGGGGTGGGGTTGACAAGGTTGGGGGTTGATGAAAGGAGGTGGGGGTTGACAAGGTGGGGTTGATGGGTTGGGGGTTGACAAGGTGGGGGTTGACAAGGGTTGGGGGTTGATGAGGGTGGGGGTTGACAAGGGTTGGGGGTTGATGAGGGTGGGGTTGACAAGGGTTGGGGGTTGACAAGGGGTTGATGGGGGTGGGGTTGAGGGGGTGGGGGTTGATGGCGTGAGGGGTTGGGGTAACGAAGGTTGGGGGTTGATGACGGTGGGGTTGATGAGGGGTGGGGTTGGAGGGATGATGAGGCGTGGGGGTTGATGAGGGGTGGGGGTTGATGAGGTGTGGGGGTTGATGAGGGTGGGGGGTTGATGACGGTGGGGTTGATGAGGGTGGGGGTTGACAAGGGGTGGGGGTTGACAAAGGGGTGGGGTTGACAAGAGGGTGGGGGTTGATGAGGGTGGGGTTGACAAGGGTGGGGTTGACAAGGGTTGGGGTTGATGGGTGGGGTTGACAAGGTTGGGGTTGATGGGTGGGGGTTGACAAGGGTTGGGGGTTGATGAGGGTGGGGTTGACAAGGCTTGGGGGTTGATGACCTGGGGTTGACAAGGGTTGGGGGTTGTCGAGGGGTGGGGGTTGATGACATGTGGGGTTGATGAGGGGTGGGGGTTGATGAGAGGTGGGGGTTGATGAGGCGTGGGGGTTGATGAGGCGTGGGGGTTGACTAACATTATTATAGAGATATACTGACTCCACCAGACTGACATTATCTCACTCAACAGAAGGAGACACAAAGAGTGTGTTTAGGCTTAGAGAGTGACAGTGGGTTCGAACAACATAAACACTATGTATGTGTCCCCAATGGAACCATTTCCCTATGTGCCCTGGTCAAAAGTAGTGCACTAGATCTGGTATAGGGTGCCACTTGGGACTCATTTGCAGTGTGCTGAAAACACTGGTACTGGAATGGACAGGTCATAGCTACAGGGTGTGTCCCTGTTGTAATACACACTTACGTCTTAGGGTGTGTTTGTGAGTTCATACCTACTTGCCTGGCTGCTTAAGTGTGTATTTCGCTGTCTATACTCGTGTGTGCGTACACTCACCCTCTTTCCTGTCTGCGTGTGTGTCCTCCGGGTGTCTGGTCAGCAGTCTGGGCCCTGCCAGGCCGATCCCCAGGGCTCCTATAGGTGCTGTAGTGAGGATGGCCAGAACAGCCACAGTCAGAACATCCAGACCGTACTTCACCAGAACCTCATCCCCCGACACACGGGCCATGTCCAAGGCTTTAGAACCTATCGCTGCCTAGAACCCAACAGAACCAGTTAGAATGATTTAGATACCCAGATCTAGAACCAAATACCCCCCTACACGGGCCATGTCCAAGGCTGTAGAACCTATCGCTGCCTAGAACCCAACAAAACCAACAGAATGATTTAGATACCCAGATCTAGAACCAAATACCCCTCTACACGGGCCATGTCCAAGGCTTTAGAACCTAATAGCAGACTGGAGTAAATTGAACCCAATAAAACCTTTTAGAAACCAGATAATCAGAACCTTGGATAGCTCAGTCTTAATGTTTAGTTTAGTTTGATTTATTTTAGTTTAAAAATGTTAATTAACAGACATAGAGAAATACAGTGATTGTAAGGCCCTTCCCAACAACACAGAGAGACAACAGGTGTAGAATAACAGATGAATAGTTACTGACAGGCCCTTCCCAACAACACAGAGAGACAACAGGTATAGAATAACAGATGAATAGTTACTGACAGGCCCTTCCCAACAACACAGAGAGACAACAGGTGTAGTAGAATAACAGATGAATAGTTACTGACAGGCCCTTCCCAACAACACAGAGAGACAACAGGAGTAGAATAACAGATGAATAGTTACTGACAGGCCCTTCCCAACAACACAGAGAGACAACAGGTGTAGTAGAATAACAGATGAATAGTTACTGACAGGCCCTTCCCAACAACACAGAGAGACAACAGCTGTAGTAGAATAACAGATGAATAGTTACTGACAGGCCCTTCCCAACAACACAGAGAGACAACAGGTGTAGTAGAATAACAGATGAATAGTTACTGACAGGCCCTTCCCAACAACACAGAGAGACAACAGGTGTAGAATAACAGATGAATAGTTACTGACAGGCCCTTCCCAAAAACACAGAGAGACAACAGGTGTAGAATAACAGATGAATAGTTACTGACAGGCCCTTCCCAACAACACAGAGAGACAACAGGTGTAGTAGAATAACAGATGAATAGTTACTGACAGGCCCTTCCCAACAACACAGAGAGACAACAGCTGTAGAATAACAGATGAATAGTTACTGACAGGCCCTTCCCAACAACACAGAGAGACAACAGGTGTAGTAGAATAACAGATGAATAGTTACTGACAGGCCCTTCCCAACAACACAGAGAGACAACAGCTGTAGAATAACAGATGAATAGTTACTGACAGGCCCTTCCCAACAACACAGAGAGACAACAGGTGTAGTAGAATAACAGATGAATAGTTACTGACAGGCCCTTCCCAACAACACAGAGAGACAACAGGTGTAGTAGAATAACAGATGAATAGTTACTGACAGGCCCTTCCCAACAACACAGAGAGACAACAGGTGTAGTAGAATAACAGATGAATAGTTACTGACAGGCCCTTCCCAACAACACAGAGAGAAAAAAGATAAATAGCAGGTTTTTACAAATTGATAAATAAGAACATGAGGATAAAATACTAAATAATGAGTAACCTGGTTGTAAGAACTGGATATCAGTACCGAGTCCAGAGGTACGAAGTCATTGAAGAAGATGCATATTCAGTACCGAGTCCAGAGGTACGAAGTCATCGAAGAAGATGCATATTCAGTACCGAGTCCAGAGGTACTAAGTCATTGAAGAAGATGCATATTCAGTACCGAGTCCAGAGGTACGAAGTCATTGAAGAAGATGCATAGTCAGTACCGAGTCCAGAGGTACGAAGTCATTGAAGAAGATGCATATTCAGTACCGAGTCCAGAGGTACGAAGTCATTGAAGAAGATGCATATTCAGTACCGAGTCCAGAGGTACGAAGTCATTGAAGAAGATGCATATTCAGTACCGAGTCCAGAGGTACGAAGTCATCGAAGAAGATGCATATTCAGTACCGAGTCCAGAGGTACGAAGTCATCGAAGAAGATGCATATTCAGTACCGAGTCCAGAGGTACGAAGTCATTGAAGAAGATGCATATTCAGTACCGAGTCCAGAGGTACGAAGTCATTGAAGAAGATGCATATTCAGTACCGAATCCAGAGGTACGAAGTCATTGAAGAAGATGCATATTCAGTACCGAGTCCAGAGGTACGAAGTCATTGAAGAAGATGCATATTCAGTACCGAGTCCAGAGGTACGAAGTCATTGAAGAAGATGCATATTCAGTACCGAGTCCAGAGGTACGAAGTCATTGAAGAAGATGCATATTCAGTACCGAGTCCAGAGGTACGAAGTCATTGAAGAAGATGCATATTCAGTACCGAGTCCAGAGGTACGAAGTCATTGAAGAAGATGCATATTCAGTACCGAGTCCAGAGGTACGAAGTCATTGAAGAAGATGCATATTCAGTACCGAGTCCAGAGGTACGAAGTCATTGAAGAAGATGCATATTCAGTACCGAGTCAGAGGTACGAAGTCATTGAAGAAGATGCATATTCAGTACCGAGTCCAGAGGTACGAAGTCATTGAAGAAGATGCATATTCAGTACCGAGTCCAGAGGTACGAAGTCATTGAAGAAGATGCATATTCAGTACCGAGTCCAGAGGTACGAAGTCATTGAAGAAGATGCATATTCAGTGCATTCGGTAAGTATTCAGACCCTTTGCTATGAGACTGTAAATTGAGCTCAGGTGCATCATGATTCCATTGATCATCCTTGAGATGTTTCTACTACCAGATTGGAGTCCACCTGTGGTAAATTCAATTGATTGGACATGATTTGGAAAGGAACACACGTGTCTATATAAGGTCCCACAGTTGACAGTGCATGTCAGAGCAAAAACCAACCCATGAGGTCGAATGAATTGTCCATAGAATTGTGTCGAGGCACAGATCTGGGGAAGGGTACCAAAAAATATCTGCAGCATTGAAGGTCCCCAAGAACACAGTGGCCTCCATCATTCTTAAATGGAAGAAGTTTGGAACCACCAAGACTCTTCCTAGATCTGGCCGCCCGGCCAAACTGAGCAATCAGGAGAGAAGGAACCCGATGGTCACTCTGACAGAGCTCCAAAGTTACTCTGTGGAGATGGGAGAACCTTCCAGAAGGACAACCATCTCTGCAGCACTCCACCAATCAGGCCTTTATGGTAGGGTGGCCAGACGGAAGCAACTCCTCAGTAGAAAGCACATGACAGCCCACTTGGAGTTTGCCAAAAGGCACCTAAAGGACTCTCAGACCATGAGAAACAAGATTCTCTGGTCTGATGAAACCAAGATCGAACTCTATGGCCTGAATGCCAAGGGTCACGTCTGGAGGAAACCTGGCAACATCCCTATGGTGAAGCATGGTGGTGGCAGCATCAAGCTGTAGGGATGTTTTTCAGAGACAGGGACTGGGAGACTAGTCAGGATCGAGGGAAAGATGAACGGAGCAAAGTACAGAGAGATCCTTGATGAAAACATGCTCCAGAGCGCTCAGGACCTCAGACTGGGGCGAAGGTTCACCTTCCAAAAGGACAACGACCCTAAGCACACAGCCAAGACAACGCAGGAGTGGTATCGCTGAATGTTCTTGAGTGGCCCAGCCAGAGCCCAGATTAGAACCCAATTGAAAATCTCTGGAGAGATCTGCAAATAGCTGTGCAGCGACGCTCCCCATCCAACCTGACAGAGATTGAGAGGATCTGCAGAGAAGAATGGGAGAAACTCCCCAAATACAGGTGTACTAAGGATCTAGCGTCATACTCAAGAAGACTCGAGGCTGTAATCGCTGCCAAAGGTGCTTCAACAAAGAGTGCAAATACTTATGTAAAGGTAATATTTCATTTTTATAAAAAAAAAATGTGTTATCAAATTATGGGGCTTTGTGTGTAAATTGATGAGGTAAAAAAAAACTATAAAATCAATTTTAGAATAAGGCTGTAAATTAACAAAATGTGGAAAATGTCAAAGGGTCTGAACACTTTTGAATGCCCTGTAGGTGTCTATACAAAAGTATGTGGACACCACTTCAAATTAGTGGATTCTGCTATTTCAGCCCGTTGCTGTCAGGGGTATAACATCTAGCACACAGCCATGCAATCTCCATAGACAAAACCTGTTAGTAGAATGGCCTTACTGAAGAGTCTCAGTGACTTTCAGCGTGACAAGTTGACAAGCTGTAGGATGCCATCTTTCCAACAAGTCAGTTTCTGCCCTGCTAGAGCTGCGCAAGGTCAACCGTAGGGTCTGTTACTGTTATCCGTAAGGAGCATCTACACCCCAACACAGTGGGTAAATACACACTACTAACACTACAGGTCAACCCTAAGGAGCATCTACACCCCAACACAGTGGGTAAATACACACTACTAACACTACGGGTCAACCCTAAGGAGCATCTACACCCCAACACAGTGGGTAAATACACACTACTAACACTACGGGTCAACCCTAAGGAGCATCTACACCCCAACACAGTGGGTAAATACACACTACTAACACTACGGGTCAACCGTAAGGAGCATCTACACCCCAACACAGTGGGTAAATACACACTACTAACACTACGGGTCAACCCTAAGGAGCATCTACACCCCAACACAGTGGGTAAATACACACTACTAACACTACGGGTCAACCATAAGGAGCATCTACACCCCAACACAGTGGGTAAATACACACTACTAACACTACGGGTCAACCGTAAGGTCTGTTATTGTGAAGTGGAAACGTCTAAGAGTTACAATGGCTCAACCGCAAGCGTAAAGAACGGGACCGCCGAATGCTGAGGCGCGTCGTCCTCGGTTGCAACACTACTGAGTCCCAAACTGCCTCGGGAAGCAAAGTCAGCACAATAACTGTTCGCTGGGGTTTCCACGGCTGAGCTGACGCACACAAGCCTAACATCACCATGTGCAATGCTAAGCGTCGGCTGGAGTGTTGTAAAGCTCACCACCATTGGACTCTGGAGCAGTGGAAATGTGTTCTCTGGAGTGATGAATCACACTTCACCATCTGGCATTCCCATGTGTAACAGTATAACTTTAGACCGTCCCCTCGCCCATAGCCGGGCGCAAACCAGGGACCCTCTGCACGCATCAACAACAGTCACCCACGAAGCATCGTTACCCATCGCTCCACAAAAGCCGCGGCATCGCCATATTAATGCCCGTGAGTTTAGAATGAGATGTACAGATAACTAGGACTGACAGATATTAAACAGTAGCTGCAGCATATATGGTCAATGCAGACAGACCGCTATTAGGTTAACTATTTAACGAACTGTTTAGAGGTATCTTATGACTGATCAGGGATGTGGTCTGTTGTGGCCCTCTAGTGGGCAGATGGGTGTACAGGGATGTGGTCTGTTGTGGCCCTCTAGTGGGCAGATGGGTGTACAGGGATGTGGTCTGTTGTGGCCCTCTAGTGGGCAGATGGTGTACAGGGATGTGGTCTGTTGTGGCCCTCTAGTGGGCAGATGGTGTACAGGGATGTGGTCTGTTGTGGCCCTCTAGTGGGCAGATGGTGTTCAGGGATCTGGCCTGTTGTGGCCCTCTAGTGGGCAGATGGTGTACAGGGATGTGGTCTGTTGTGGCCCTCTAGTGGGCAGATGGTGTACAGGGATGTGGTCTGTTGTGGCCCTCTAGTGGGCAGATGGTGATCAGGGATGTGGTCTGTTGTGGCCCTCTAGTGGGCAGATGGTGTACAGGGATGTGGTCTGTTGTGGCCCCTAGTGGGCAGATGGTGTACAGGGATGTGGTCTGTTGTGGCCCTCTAGTGGGCAGATGGTGATCAGGATGTGGTCTGTTGTGGCCCTCAGTGGGCAGATGGTGTACAGGGATGTGGTCTGTTGTGGCCCTCTAGTGGGCAGATGGTGATCAGGGATGTGGTCTGTTGTGGCCCCTCTAGTGGGCAGATGGTGATCAGGGATGTGGTCTGTTGTGGCCCTCTAGTGGGCAGATGGTGATGCAGGATGTGGCCTGTTGTGGCCTCTAGTGGGCAGATGGGTGATCAGGGATGTGGCCTGTTGTGGCCCTCTAGTGGGCAGATGGTGTACAGGGATGTGATCTGTTGTGGCCCTCTAGTGGGCAGATGGTGTATCAGGGATGGGTCTGTTGTGGCCCTCTAGTGGGCAGATGGTGATCAGGATGTGGCCTGTTGTGGCCCTCTAGTGGGCAGATGGGTGATCAGGATCTGGCCTGTTGTGGCCCCTCTAGTGGGCAGATGGTGTACAGGGATGTGGCCTGTTGTGGCCCTCTAGTGGGCAGATGGTGTACAGGGATGTGGCCTGTTGTGGCCCTCTAGTGGGCAGATGGTGTTCAGGGATCTGGCCTGTTGTGGCCCTCTAGTGGGCAGATGGTGTACAGGGATGTGGTCTGTTGTGGCCCTCTAGTGGGCAGATGGGTGTACAGGGATGTGGTCTGTTGTGGCCCTCTAGTGGGCAGATGGTGTACAGGGATGTGGTCTGTTGTGGCCCTCTAGTGGGCAGATGGTGTACAGGGATGTGGTCTGTTGTGGCCCTCTAGTGGGCAGATGGTGTTCAGGGATCTGGCCTGTTGTGGCCCTCTAGTGGGCAGATGGTGTACAGGGATGTGGTCTGTTGTGGCCCTCTAGTGGGCAGATGGTGTACAGGGATGTGGTCTGTTGTGGCCCTCTAGTGGGCAGATGGTGATCAGGGATGTGGTCTGTTGTGGCCCTCTAGTGGGCAGATGGTGTACAGGGATGTGGTCTGTTGTGGCCCTCTAGTGGGCAGATGGTGTACAGGGATGTGGTCTGTTGTGGCCCTCTAGTGGGCAGATGGTGATCAGGGATGTGGTCTGTTGTGGCCCTCTAGTGGGCAGATGGTGTACAGGGATGTGGTCTGTTGTGGCCCTCTAGTGGGCAGATGGTGATCAGGGATGTGGTCTGTTGTGGCCCTCTAGTGGGCAGATGGTGATCAGGGATGTGGTCTGTTGTGGCCCTCTAGTGGGCAGATGGTGATCAGGGATGTGGCCTGTTGTGGCCCTCTAGTGGGCAGATGGTGATCAGGGATGTGGCCTGTTGTGGCCCTCTAGTGGGCAGATGGTGTACAGGGATGTGATCTGTTGTGGCCCTCTAGTGGGCAGATGGTGTACAGGGATGTGGTCTGTTGTGGCCCTCTAGTGGGCAGATGGTGATCAGGGATGTGGCCTGTTGTGGCCCTCTAGTGGGCAGATGGTGATCAGGGATCTGGCCTGTTGTGGCCCTCTAGTGGGCAGATGGTGTACAGGGATGTGGCCTGTTGTGGCCCTCTAGTGGGCAGATGGTGTACAGGGATGTGGCCTGTTGTGGCCCTCTAGTGGGCAGATGGTGTTCAGGGATCTGGCCTGTTGTGGCCCTCTAGTGGGCAGATGGTGTTCAGGGATCTGGCCTGTTGTGGCCCTCTAGTGGGCAGATGGTGTACAGGGATGTGGCCTGTTGTGGCCCTCTAGTGGGCAGATGGTGTACAGGGATGTGGTCTGTTGTGGCCCTCTAGTGGGCAGATGGTGTACAGGGATGTGGTCTGTTGTGGCCCTCTAGTGGGCAGATGGTGATCAGGGATGTGGTCTGTTGTGGCCCTCTAGTGGGCAGATGGTGTGATCCAGGGATGTGGCCTGTTGTGGCCCTCTAGTGGGCAGATGGTGGCCTGGGATGTGGCCTGTTGTGGCCCTCTAGTGGGCAGATGGTGTTCAGGGATCTGGCCTGTTGTGGCCCTCTAGTGGGCAGATGGTGTTCAGGGATGTGGCCTGTTGTGGCCCTCTAGTGGGCAGATGGTGTTCAGGGATCTGGCCTGTTGTGGCCCTCTAGTGGGCAGATGGTGTTCAGGGATCTGGCCTGTTGTGGCCCTCTAGTGGGCAGATGGTGTTCAGGGATCTGGCCTGTTGTGGCCCTCTAGTGGGCAGATGGTGATAAGGGATGTGTTCTAATCCTGTTGTGGCCCTCTAGTGGGCAGATGGTGTACAGGGATCTGGCCTGTTGTGGCCCTCTAGTGGGCAGATGATGTTCAGGGATGTGGTCTGTTGTGGCCCTCTAGTGGGCAGATGGTGAACAGGGATGTGGTCTGTTGTGGCCCTCTAGTGGACAGATGGTGCAGCAAGTTTGGCAAAACAATATGAAAAAAAACAGAGCAAAATATATAAACAGCTTATCTTTTCCTGTTCTGTAGTTCTAATTCACCTGTAGTTCTAATTCACCTGTAGTTCTAATAGACCTGTAGTTCTAATTCACCTGTAGTTCTAATAGACCTGTAGTTCAAGGGCAGATGGTGTAGGGATCTAATTCACCTGTAGTTCTAATAGACCTGTAGTTATAAGTCACCTGTAGTTCTAATAAAGCTGTAGTTCTAATATACCTGTAGTTCTAATTCACCTGTAGTTCTAATAGATCTGTAGTTCTAATTCACCTGTAGTTCTAATTCACCTGTAGTTCTAATTCACCTGTAGTTCTAATAGACCGGTAGTTCTAATTCACCTGTAGTTCTAATAGACCTGTAGTTCAAGGAGACCTGTAGTTCTAATTCACCTGTAGTTCTAATAGACCCGTAGTTCTAATAGACCTGTAGTTCTAATTCACCTGTAGTTCTAATAGTCCTGTAGTTCTAATTCACCTGTAGGTCTAATAGACCTGTAGTTCTAATTCACCTGTAGTTCTAATAGACCTGTAGTTCTAATATACCTGTAGTTCTAATTCACCTGTAGTTCTAATATACCTGTAGTTCTAATTCACCTGTAGTTCGAATAGACCTGTAGTTCTAATAGACCTGTAGTTCTAATAGACCTGTAGTTCTAATTCACCTGTAGTTCTAATAGACCTGTAGTTCTAATAGACCTGTAGTTCTAATTCACCTGTAGTTCTAATATACCTGTAGTTCTAATAGACCTGTAGTTCTAATAGACCTGTTCAGGGATCTGGCCTGTTGTGGTTCTATAGACCTGTAGTTCTAATAGACCTGTAGTTCTAATTCACCTGTAGTTCTAATAGACCTGTACAGGGATAATTCACTGTTGTAGTTTCTCTAGTGGGCAGACCTGTTGGATGTTCTGTTGGCACCTGTAGTTCTAATAGACCTGTAGTTATAATTCACCTGTAGTTCTAGTGGACAGATGGTGTTATAATTTCACCTGTTAGTTCTAATAGACAGTGCAAAATAATAGACCTGTAGTTCTAATTCACCTGTAGTTCTAATATACCTGTAGTTCTAAATCACCTGTAGTTCTAATAGACCTGTAGTTATAATTCACCTGTAGTTCTAATAAAGCTGTAGTTCTAATAGACCTGTAGTTCTAATTCACCTGTAGTTCTAATAGACCTGTAGTTATAATTCACCTGTAGTTCTAATAGACCTGTAGTTCTAACAGACTAGTACTGTAGTTCTAATTCACCTGTAGTTCTATAAACTGTTCTAATTCACCTGTAAGTTCTGGAACCTGTAGTTCTAGAGATAAACAGCTTCTCCTTTGTGTTGAATCCACCAAAGAACACCATGAGAAACGTGAAGAGAACCCTGATAACCAGACCTGTCCCGAGACATGCCATGCCCAGACCTAGACACAGAGAGAGATGTGTAGGGGAGAGACGGGGGAGAGAGAGAGATGGGTAGGGAGAGACGGGGGAGGGAGATATAGACAGAGACAGGGAGAAGGGTAGGGGAGAGAGATAGAAGGAGAGAGAGAGATGGGTAGGGAGAGAGACGGGGGAGAGAGAGATGGGTGGGAGAGACGGGAGAGAGATGGGTAGGGAATTCACACTAGTAGTTCTAGTAGTAGTTTTAGTTCTAATTCAGTAGTAGTTATAATAGTAGTAGTAGTAGTAGTAGTAGTAGTAATTATAGTAGTTCTAATACCTGTAGTTAGTAGTAGTAGTAGTAGTAGTAGTAGTAGTAGTAGTTTTAGTAGTAGTAGTAGTAGCAGTTATAGTAGTTTAGTACCTGTAGTTTTAGCATAGCAGTAGTTTCCTAAGCAGCAGCAGCAGCTGTTTAGCCAAGGTAGCAGCAGCAGCAATAGACCTGTGGTTCTAATGAGCAGCAGCAAGTTCTAATTCAGTAGCAGTGGTAGTTCAGCAGCAGCAGCAGTAGTAGCCAGTTCACCTGTGGCAGCAGCAGCAGTAGTAGCACCTGCAGCAGTAAGTGACGGTGCAGCAGCTGTTCAGCTGTAGTTCTAGCAGCAGCAGCAGTTAGCAGCAGCAGCAGTTCTAAGCAGCTGACCTGCTGCTAGCAGCAGCAGTGGCAGCAGCAGCAGCAGTTTAGTTATGTAGCAGTAGTAAGTAGTTTTGGCTAGCATAGGCAGTAGCAGCAGTAGCAGCAGCAGCAGCAGCAGCAGTAGCTGTAGTTTAGTAATGCAGTAGTAGCAGCAGCAGTAGTAGCAGCAGTAGTAGTAGTAGTAGTGGCAGCAGCAGCAGCAGCAGCAGCAGCAGCCTAGTGCAGTCTTGTTGTTTTTGTAGTTGCAGTAGTTGTAGTTGTAGCAATAGTAGCAGCAGCAGCAATAGCATTAGTAGTAACAGTTGCAATAGTAGTAGTAGTAGTAATAGTAGCAGTAGCAGTAGGAGTAGCAGCAGTTGTAGTTGTAGTAGCTGGTAGTAGTAGTAGCAGCCCAGACGCTAGTAGCAGAGCTGAGATGTGCTAGAAGGTTGCTTAGTAGTAGAGAGAGATGGGTTTAGCAGTAGTGGTAGGCAGTAGTTGGGAGGGTTGTATTAAGTAGACTGGGAGAAGTTGTAGTAGTAGTAATAGGAGTTGTCTGTTGTTGGGTAGTAGTATTTTAGTTGTAGTTTAGCTGATGTAGTAGTTTTAGTTATATTTAGTAGTAGTAGTAGTAGTTTAGTAGCAGTAGTAGCCGCTAGTTGTTGTTGCCGCTAGTAGTATTAGGTAGCCGTAGGTAGTAGCAGCTGTCTAGTTGTTGCTGCTGTAGTGGTATTAGTGCCGTTTAGTAGCTGGTAGTAGTAGTAGTAGCTGCTGTTGGTGCTTAGTAGTAGTATTAGTGGTAGTTTAGTAGTAGTGGTAGTAGTTGCTGTTGTTGCTAATAATTAGTGGTAGTTTAGTGCTAGTGCTAGTAGTAGTAGTAACTGTAACGCTAGTATTAGTGGTAGCCGTAGCAGTGCCAGTAGTGCTAACAGTAGCTTAGTGTGTTTTGTAGTGGTAGTAGTTGTCTAGTTGTTGTTTAGCCGTTGTATTAGCTGTTAGTATAGTAGTGGTGTAGTTGTCATTTTGTTTTATAGTAGTATTAGTGGTAGTTGTAGTTTTAGTTATAGTAGTAGTAGTAGTAAATAGTAGTAGTAGTAGCCGCTGTAGTGCTGTTGTGGTATAGTAGTAGCAGTAGTAGCAGTAGTAGTAGCAGTAGTATTAGTAGTAGCAGTAGTAGTAGTAGTAGTAGTAGTAGTAGTTTAAGTATTAGTAGTTTTAGTAGTCGTAGTTGTTGTTTTAGTTGTAGTAGTTGTAGTTGTAGTAATAGTAGTAGTAGTAGTAATAGCATTAGTAGTAACAGCAGCAATAGTAGTAGTAGTAGTAATAGTAGTAGTAGTAGTAGGAGTAGTAGTAGTTGTAGTTGTAGTAGTGGTAGTAGTAGTAGTAGTGGTAGTAGTAGTAGTAGTAGCAGTAGTAGTAGTAGTAGTAGTAGTTTAGTAGTAGTGGTAGTGGTAGTAGTAGGAGTAGGAGTAATAGTAGTAGTATTAGTAGTGGTGGTAGTAGTAGGAGTAGTAGTAGATTAAGTATTAGTAGTTCTAGTAGTAGTAGTAGTAGTGGTAAGTGTAGTTGTAGTAATAGTAGTAGTAGTAGTAATAGTAGTAGTATAGTTGTCATATCGCAGCAGTAGTAGTAGTAGTTGTCTAGTTGTTGTTTAGTAGTAGTATTAGTGGTAGTTAGTAGTAGTAGTAGTAGTTGTCTAGTTGTTGTTTAGTAGTAGTATTAGTGGTAGTATAGTAGTAGTAGTAGTAGTTGTCTAGTTGTTGTTTAGTAGTAGTATTAGTGGTAGTATAGTAGTAGTAGTAGTAGTAGTAGTAGTAGTAGTAGTAGTAGTTGTCTAGTTGTTGTTTAGTAGTAGTATTAGTGGTAGTATAGTAGTAGTAGTAGTTGTCTAGTTGTTGTTTAGTTGTAGTATTAGTAGTAGTATTAGTGGTAGTAGTTGTCTAGTTTAGTAGTAGTAGTAGTAGTAGTAGTAGTTGTCTAGTTGTTGTTTAGTAGTAGTATTAGTGGTAGTATAGTAGTAGTGGTAGTAGTAGTAGTAGTTGTCTAGTTGTTGTTTAGTAGTAGTATTAGTGGTAGTTTAGTAGTAGTAGTAGTAGTAGTAGTAGTTGTCTTTAGTTGTTGTTTAGTAGTAGTATTAGTGGTAGTTTAGTAGTAGTGGTAGTAGTAGTAGTAGTTGTCTAGTTGTTGTTTAGTAGTAGTATTAGTGGTAGTTTAGTAGTAGTAGTAGTTGTCTATTAGTGGCAGTTTAGTGTAGTGGTAGTAGTAGTAGTAGTTGTCTAGTTGTTGTTTAGTAGTAGTATTAGTGGTAGTTTAGTAGCAGTGGTAGTAGTAGTAGTAGTTGTCTAGTTGTTGTTTAGTAGTAGTATTAGTGGTAGTTTAGTAGTAGTGGTAGTAGTAGTAGTAGTTGTCTAGTTGTTGTTTAGTAGTAGTATTAGTGGTAGTTTAGTAGTAG
>NC_088403.1:70076722-70089222 GCF_034236695.1 Oncorhynchus nerka
TACAGGAAACAGCCCTTAGTATGTTGAGACATGTAGAGTCTACAGGAAACAGCCCTTAGTATGTTGAGACATGTAGAGTCTACAGGAAACAGCCCTGTAGTATGTTGAGGCATGTAGAGTCTACAGGAAACAGCCCTTAGTATGTTGAGACATGTAGAGTCTACAGGAAACAGCCTTTCGTATGTTGAGACATGTAGAGTCTACAGGAAACAGCCCTTTAGTATGTTGAGACATGTAGAGTCTACAGGAAACAGCCCAGTAGTATGTTGAGGCATGTAGAGTCTACAGGAAACAGCCCTTAGTATGTTGAGACATTTAGTATGAGTCTACAGGAAACAGCCCTTAGTATGTTGAGACATGTAGAGTCTACAGGAAACAGCCCTTAGTATGTTGAAAACAGCCTTTAGTATGTTGAGACATGAGTCTAGACATGTTAGAGTCTACAGGAAACAGCCCTTTAGTATGTTGAGACATGTAGAGTCTACAGGAAACAGCCCTTAGTATGTTGAGACATGTAGAGTCTACAGGAAACAGCCTTTAGTATGTTGAGACATGTAGAGTCTACAGGAAACAGCCCAGCCCTTAGTATGTTGAGACATGTAGAGTCTACAGGAAACAGCCTTTAGTATGTAGAGTCTACAGGAAACAGCCTTTAGTATGTTGAGACATGTAGAGACTACAGGAAACAGCCTTTAGTATGTTGTGTTAGAGTCTACAGGAAACAGCCTTTAGTATGTTGAGACATGTAGAGTCTACAGGAAACAGCCTTTAGTATGTTGAGACATTTAGTATGAGTCTACAGGAAACAGCCCTTAGTATGTTGAGACATGTAGAGTCTACAGGAAACAGCCTTTAGTATGTTGAGACATGTAGAGTCTACAGGAAACAGCCTTTAGTATGTTGAGACATGTAGAGTCTACAGGAAACAGCCTTTAGTATGTTGGAGACAGTGTAGAGTCTACAGGAAACAGCCTTTAGTATGTTGAGACATGTAGAGACTACAGGAAACAGCCTTTAGTATGTAGAGTCTACAGGAAACAGCCTTTAGTATGTTGAGACATGTAGAGTCTACAGGAAACAGCCTTTAGTATGTTGAAACAGCCTTTAGTATGTTGAGACATGTAGAGTCTACAGGAAACAGCCCTTAGTATGTTGAGACATGTAGAGTCTAGAAACAGCCTTTAGTATGTTGAGACATAGAGTCTACAGGAAACAGCCCTTAGTATGTTGAGACATGTAGAGTCTACAGGAAACAGCCTTTAGTATGTTGAGACATGTATATTGAGACTGTAGACAGGAAACAGCCTTTAGTATGTTGAGACATGTAGAGTCTACAGGAAACAGCCTTTAGTATGTTGAGACATGTAGAGTCTACAGGAAACAGCCTTTATGTTGATGTAGAGACAGGAAACAGCCTTTAGTATGAGTCTACAGGAAACAGCCTTTAGTATGTTGAGACATGTAGAGACTACAGGAAACAGCCTTTAGTATGTAGAGTCTACAGGAAACAGCCTTTAGTATGTTGAGACATGTAGAGTCTACAGGAAACAGCCTTAGTATGTATGTAGAGTCTACAGGAAACAGCCTTTAGTATGTTGAGACATGTAGAGTCTACAGGAAACAGCCCTTTAGTATGTTGAGACATGTAGAGTCTACAGGAAACAGCCTTTAGTATGTTAGTCTACAGGAAACAGCCCTTAGTATGTTGAGACATGTAGAGACTACAGGAAACAGCCCTTAGTTGAGACATGTAGAGTCTACAGGAAACAGCCTTTAGTATGTTGAGACATGTAGAGACTACAGGAAACAGCCTTTAGTATGTTGAGAGTCTACAGGAAACAGCCTTTAGTATGTTGAGACATGTAGAGTCTACAGGAAACAGCCTTTAGTATGTTGAGAGTCTACAGGAAACAGCCTTTAGTATGTTGAGACATGTAGAGTCTACAGGAAACAGCCTTTAGTATGTTGAGACATGTAGAGTCTACAGGAAACAGCCTTTAGTATGTAGAGTCTACAGGAAACAGCCTAGTATGTTGAGACATGTAGAGTCTACAGGAAACAGCCTTTAGTATGTTGAGACATGTAGTATGTCTACAGGAAACAGCCCTTAGTATGTATGTTGAGACATGTAGAGTCTACAGGAAACAGCCTTTAGTATGTTGAGACATGTAGAGTCTACAGGAAACAGCCTTTAGTATGTTGAGAGTCTACAGGAAACAGCCTTTAGTATGTTGAGACATGTAGAGTCTACAGAAACAGCCTTTAGTATGTAGAGTCTACAGGAAACAGCCTTTAGTATGTTGAGACATGTAGAGTCTACAGGAAACAGCCTTTAGTATGTTGAGAGTAGAGTCTACAGGAAACAGCCTTTAGTATGTTGAGTCTACAGGAAACAGCCTTTAGTATGTTGAGACATGTAAAGACTACAGGAAACAGCCTTTAGTATGTAGAGTCTACAGGAAACAGCCTTTAGTATGTTGAGACATGTAGAGTCTACAGGAAACAGCCCTTAGTATGTTGAGCCATGTAGAGTCTACAGGAAACAGCCTTTAGTATGTTGAGACATGTATGTTGAGTCTACAGAAACAGCCCTTAGTATGTTGAGACATGTAGAGTCTGAGACATGGAAACAGCCTTTAGTATGTAGAGACATGTATGTTGAGACATGTAGAGTCTACAGGAAACAGCCTTTAGTATGTTGAGACATGTAGAGTCTACAGGAAACAGCCTTTAGTATGTTGAGACATGTAGAGTCTACAGGAAACAGCCTTTAGTATGTTGAGACATGTAGAGTCTACAGGAAACAGCCTTTAGTATGTAGAGTCTACAGGAAACAGCCTTTAGTATGTTGAGACATGTAGAGTCTACAGGAAACAGCCTTTAGTATGTTGAGACATGTAGAGTCTACAGGAAACAGCCTTTAGTATGTAGAGTCTACAGGAAACAGCCTTTAGTATGTTGAGACATGTAGAGTCTACAGGAAACAGCCTTTAGTATGTTGAGACATGTAGAGTCTACAGGAAACAGCCTTTAGTATGTTGAGACATGTAGAGTCTACAGGAAACAGCCTTTAGTATGTTGAGACATGTAGAGACTACAGGAAACAGCCTTTAGTATGTTGAGACATGTAGAGTCTACAGGAAACAGCCTTTAGTATGTTGAGACATGTAGAGTCTACAGGAAACAGCCTTTAGTATGTTGAGACATGTATGTTGAGTCTACAGGAAACAGCCTTTAGTAGTCTACAGAAACAGCCTTTAGTATGTTGAGTCTACAGGAAACAGCCCTTAGTATGTTGAGACATGTAGAGTCTACAGGAAACAGCCTTTAGTATGTTGAGTCATGTAGAGTCTACAGGAAACAGCCCTTTAGTATGTTGAGACATGTAGAGTCTACAGGAAACAGCCTTTAGCCTTTGAGACATGTAGAGTCTACAGGAAACAGCCTTTAGTATGTTGAGACATGTAGAGACTACAGAAACAGCCTTTAGTATGTATAGTCTACAGGAAACAGCCCTTAGTATGTTGAGACATGTAGAGACTACAGGAAACAGCCTTTAGTATGTAGAGTCACAGGAAACAGCCTTTAGTATGTTGAGACATGTAGAGTCTACAGGAAACAGCCTTTAGTATGTAGAGACATGTACAGGAAACAGCCCTTAGTATGTTGAGACATGTAGAGACTACAGGAAACAGCCTTTAGTATGTTGAGACATGTAGAGTCTACAGGAAACAGCCCTTTAGTATGTTGAGACATGTAGAGTCTACAGGAAACAGCCCTTAGTATGTTGAGACATGTAGAGTCTACAGGAAACAGCCTTTAGTATGTTGAGACATGTAGAGACTACAGGAAACAGCCTTTAGTATGTTGAGACATGTAGAGTCTACAGGAAACAGCCTTTAGTATGTTGAGACATGTAGAGTCTACAGGAAACAGCCTTTAGTATGTTGAGACATGTAGAGTCTACAGGAAACAGCCTTTAGTATGTTGAGACAGGAAACAGCCTGTATGTTGAGACATGTAGTCTACAGGAAACAGCCTTTAGTATGTTGAGACATGTAGAGTCTACAGGAAACAGCCTTTAGTATGTTGAGACATGTAGAGTCTACAGGAAACAGCCTTTAGTATGTATGTCTACAGAAACAGCCTTGTATGTTGAGTCTAGACAGCCTTTAGTATGTAGAGTCTACAGGAAACAGCCTTTAGTATGTTGAGACATGTAGAGTCTACAGGAAACAGCCTTTAGTATGTTGAGACATGTAGAGTCTACAGGAAACAGCCTTTAGTATGTTGAGGAAACATTAGTAGAGTCTACAGGAAACAGCCTTTAGTATGTTGAGTCTACAGGAAACAGCCCTGTATGTTGAGTGTAGAGTCTACAGGAAACAGCCTTTAGTATGTTGAGACATGTAGAGTCTACAGGAAACAGCCTTTAGTATGTTGAGACATGTAGAGTCTACAGGAAACAGCCTTTAGTATGTTGAGACATGTAGAGTCTACAGGAAACAGCCTTTAGTATGTTGAGACATGTAGAGTCTACAGGAAACAGCCTTTAGTATGTTGAGACATGTAGAGTCTACAGGAAACAGCCTTTAGTATGTTGAGACATTTAGTATGAGTCTACAGGAAACAGCCCTTAGTATGTTGAGACATGTAGAGTCTACAGGAAACAGCCCTTTAGTATGTTGAGACATGTAGAGTCTACAGGAAACAGCCTTTAGTATGTTGAGACATGTAGAGTCTACAGGAAACAGCCTTTAGTATGTTGAGACATGTAGAGTCTACAGGAAACAGCCTTTAGTATGTTGAGACATGTAGAGTCTACAGGAAACAGCCCTTAGTATGTTGAGACATGTAGAGTCTACAGGAAACAGCCCTTAGTATGTTGAGACATGTAGAGTCTACAGGAAACAGCCTTTATGTATGTTTAGTCAGCCTTAGTACATGTTGAGTCTAAAAACAGCCTTTAGTATGTTGAGACATGTAGAGACTACAGGAAACAGCCTTTAGTATGTTGAGTCTACAGGAAACAGCCTTTAGTATGTTGAGACATGTAGAGTCTACAGGAAACAGCCCTTAGTATGTTGAGACATGTAGAGTCTACAGGAAACAGCCTTTAGTATGTTGAGACATGTAGAGTCTACAGGAAACAGCCTTTAGTATGTTGAGACATGTAGAGTCAGGAAACAGCCTTTAGTCTGTAGAGACAGGAAACAGCCCTTTTAGTATGTTGAGACATGTAGAGACTACAGGAAACAGCCTTTAGTATGTATGTTGAGTCTACAGGAAACAGCCTTTAGTATGTTGAGACATGTAGAGTCTACAGGAAACAGCCTTTAGTATGTTGAGACATGTAGAGTCTACAGGAAACAGCCTTTAGTATGTATAGTCTACAGGAAACAGCCCTTAGTATGTTGAGACATGTAGAGTCTACAGGAAACAGCCTTTATGTATGTAGAGTCTACAGGAAACAGCCTTTAGTATGTTGAGACATGTAGAGTCTACAGGAAACAGCCTTTAGTATGTTGAGACATGTAGAGTCTAGCAGTATGTTGAGACATGTTGAGTCAGCAGCCTTTAGTATGTTCTACAGAAACAGCCTTTAGTATGTTGAGACATGTAGAGTCTACAGGAAACAGCCTTTAGTATGTTGAGACATGTAGAGTCTACAGGAAACAGCCTTTAGTATGTAGAGTCTACAGGAAACAGCCTTTAGTATGTTGAGACATGTAGAGTCTTTAGTATGTAGAGTCTACAGGAAACAGCCTTTAGTATGTTGAGACATGTAGAGTCTACAGGAAACAGCCTTTAGTATGTTGAGACATGTAGAGACTACAGGAAACAGCCTTTAGTATGTTGAGTCTAGAGTATGTTGAGACATGTAGAGTCTACAGGAAACAGCCTTTAGTTAGAGTCTACAGGAGCCTTTAGTATGTAGAGACATGTAGAGTCTACAGGAAACAGCCTTTAGTATGTTGAGACATGTAGAGACTACAGGAAACAGCCTTTAGTATGTAGAGTCTACAGGAAACAGCCTTTAGTATGTTGAGACATGTAGAGTCTACAGGAAACAGCCTTTAGTATGTTGAGACATGTAGAGTCTACAGGAAACAGCCTTTAGTATGTTGAGACATGTAGAGTCTACAGGAAACAGCCTTTAGTATGTTGAGACATGTAGAGTCTACAGGAAACAGCCCTTAGTATGTTGAGACATGTTGAGTCTACAGGAAACAGCCCTTTAGTATGTTGAGACATGTAGAGTCTACAGGAAACAGCCTTTAGTATGTAGAGTCTACAGGAAACAGCCTTTAGTATGTTGAGACATGTAGAGACTACAGGAAACAGCCTTTAGTATGTAGAGTCTACAGGAAACAGCCTTTAGTATGTTGAGACATGTAGAGACTACAGGAAACAGCCTTTAGTATATATAGTCTACAGGAAACAGCCCTTAGTATGTTGAGACATGTAGAGACTACAGGAAACAGCCTTTAGTATGTAGAGTCTACAGGAAACAGCCTTTAGTATGTTGAGACATGTAGAGTCTACAGGAAACAGCCTTTAGTATGTTGAGACATGTAGAGTCTACAGGAAACAGCCTTTAGTATGTATAGTCTACAGGAAACAGCCCTTAGTATGTTGAGACATGTAGAGACTACAGGAAACAGCCTTTAGTATGTATAGTCTACAGGAAACAGACTTTAGTATGTTGAGACATGTTGAGTCTACAGGAAACAGCCTTTAGTATGTTGAGACATGTAGAGTCTACAGGAAACAGCCTTTAGTATGTTGAGACATGTAGAGTCTACAGGAAACAGCCTTTAGTATGTAGAGTCTACAGGAAACAGCCTTTAGTATGTTGAGTCTACAGGAAACAGCCTTTAGTATGTTGAGACATGTAGAGACTACAGGAAACAGCCTTTAGTATGTAGAGTCTACAGGAAACAGCCTTTAGTATGTTGAGACATGTAGAGACTACAGGAAACAGCCTTTAGTATATATATAGTCTACAGGAAACAGCCCTTAGTATGTTGAGACATGTAGAGACTACAGGAAACAGCCTTTAGTATGTAGAGTCTACAGGAAACAGCCTTTAGTATGTTGAGACATGTAGAGTCTACAGGAAACAGCCTTTAGTATGTTGAGACATGTAGAGTCTACAGGAAACAGCCTTTAGTATGTATAGTCTACAGGAAACAGACTTTAGTATATTGAGACATGTTGAGTCTACAGGAAACAGCCTTTAGTATGTTGAGACATGTAGAGTCTACAGGAAACAGCCTTTAGTATGTTGAGACATGTAGAGTCTACAGGAAACAGCCTTTAGTATGTAGAGTCTACAGGAAACAGCCTTTAGTATGTTGAGTCTACAGGAAACAGCCCTTTAGTATGTTGAGACATGTAGAGTCTACAGGAAACAGCCCTTTAGTATGTTGAGGCATGTAGAGTCTACAGGAAACAGCCCTTAGTATGTTGAGACATGTAGAGTCTACAGGAAACAGCCTTTAGTATGTTGAGACATGTATAGACTACAGGAAACAGCCTTTAGTATGTTTAGTCTGCAGGAAACAGCCCTTAGTATGTTGAGACATGTAGAGTCTACAGGAAACAGCCTTTAGTATGTTGAGACATGTATAGACTACAGGAAACAGCCTTTAGTATGTTTAGTCTACAGGAAACAGCCCTTAGTATGTTGAGACATGTAGAGTCTACAGGAAACAGCCTTTAGTATGTAGAGTCTACAGGAAACAGCCTTTAGTATGTTGAGACATGTAGAGTCTACAGGAAACAGCCCTTAGTATGTTGAGACATGTAGAGTCTACAGGAAACAGCCTTTAGTATGTTGAGACATGTAGAGTCTACAGGAAATAGCCCTTAGTATGTTGAGACATGTAGAGTCTACAGGAAACAGCCTTTAGTATGTAGAGTCTACAGGAAACAGCCTTTAGTATGTTGAGACATGTAGAGACTACAGGAAACAGCCTTTAGTATGTAGAGTCTACAGGAAACAGCCTTTAGTATGTTGAGACATGTAGAGACTACAGGAAACAGCCTTTAGTATGTAGAGTCTACAGGAAACAGCCTTTAGTATGTTGAGACATGTAGAGTCTACAGGAAACAGCCTTTAGTATGTATAGTCTACAGGAAACAGCCCTTAGTATGTTGAGACATGTAGAGACTACAGGAAACAGCCTTTAGTATGTATAGTCTAGAGGAAACAGACTTTAGTATGTTGAGACATGTTGAGTCTACAGGAAACAGCCTTTAGTATGTTGAGACATGTAGAGTCTACAGGAAACAGCCTTTAGTATGTAGAGTCTACAGGAAACAGCCTTTAGTATGTTGAGACATGTAGAGTCTACAGGAAACAGCCTTTAGTATGTTGAGACATGTAGAGTCTACAGGAAACAGCCTTTAGTATGTAGAGTCTACAGGAAACAGCCTTTAGTATGTTGAGTCTACAGGAAACAGCCCTTTAGTATGTTGAGACATGTAGAGTCTACAGGAAACAGCCCTTTAGTATGTTGAGGCATGTAGAGTCTACAGGAAACAGCCCTTAGTATGTTGAGACATGTAGAGTCTACAGGAAACAGCCTTTAGTATGTTGAGACATGTATAGACTACAGGAAACAGCCTTTAGTATGTTTAGTCTACAGGAAACAGCCCTTAGTATGTTGAGACATGTAGAGTCTACAGGAAACAGCCTTTAGTATGTAGAGTCTACAGGAAACAGTCTTTAGTATGTTGAGACATGTAGAGTCTACAGGAAACAGCCTTTAGTATGTTGAGACATGTAGAGTCTACAGGAAACAGCCTTTAGTATGTTGAGACATGTAGAGTCTACAGGAAACAGCCCTTAGTATGTTGAGACATGTAGAGTCTACAGGAAACAGCCTTTAGTATGTTGAGACATGTAGAGTCTACAGGAAACAGCCCTTAGTATGTTGAGACATGTAGAGTCTACAGGAAACAGACTTTAGTATGTTGAGACATGTTGAGTCTACAGGAAACAGCCTTTAGTATGTAGAGTCTACAGGAAACAGCCTTTAGTATGTAGAGTCTACAGGAAACAGCCTTTAGTATGTTGAGACATGTAGAGTCTACAGGAAACAGCCTTTAGTATGTAGAGTCTACAGGAAACAGCCCTTAGTATGTTGAGACATGTAGAGTCTACAGGAAACAGCCCTTTAGTATGTAGAGTCTACAGGAAACAGCCTTTAGTATGTAGAGACATGTAGAGTCTACAGGAAACAGCCTTTAGTATGTAGAGTCTACAGGAGACAGCCTTTAGTATATTGAGACATGTAGAGTCTACAGGAAACAGCCCTTATGTTGAGACATGTAGAGTCTACAGGAAACAGCCCTTTAGTATGTTGAGACATGTAGAGTCTACAGGAAACAGCCTTTAGTATGTTGAGACATGTAGAGTCTACAGGAAACAGCCTTTAGTATGTTGAGACATGTAGAGTCTACAGGAAACAGCCTTTAGTATGTAGAGTCTACAGGAAACAGCCTTTAGTATGTTGAGTCTACAGGAAACAGCCCTTTAGTATGTTGAGACATGTAGAGTCTACAGGAAACAGCCCTTTAGTATGTTGAGGCATGTAGAGTCTACAGGAAACAGCCCTTAGTATGTTGAGACATGTAGAGTCTACAGGAAACAGCCTTTAGTATGTTGAGACATGTAAAGACTACAGGAAACAGCCTTTAGTATGTTTAGTCTACAGGAAACAGCCCTTAGTATGTTGAGACATGTAGAGTCTACAGGAAACAGCCTTTAGTATGTTGAGACATGTAGAGACTACAGGAAACAGCCTTTAGTATGTAGAGTCTACAGGAAACAGCCTTTAGTATGTTGAGACATGTAGAGTCTACAGGAAACAGCCTTTAGTATGTAGAGTCTACAGGAAACAGCCTTTAGTATGTTGAGACATGTAGAGTCTACAGGAAACAGCCCTTAGTATGTTGAGACATGTAGAGTCTACAGGAAACAGCCTTTAGTATGTTGAGACATGTAGAGTCTACAGGAAACAGCCCTTAGTATGTTGAGACATGTAGAGTCTACAGGAAACAGCCTTTAGTATGTAGAGTCTACAGGAAACAGCCTTTAGTATGTTGAGACATGTAGAGACTACAGGAAACAGCCTTTAGTATGTAGAGTCTACAGGAAACAGCCTTTAGTATGTTGAGACATGTAGAGACTACAGGAAACAGCCTTTAGTATGTATAGTCTACAGGAAACAGCCCTTAGTATGTTGAGACATGTAGAGACTACAGGAAACAGCCTTTAGTATGTATAGTCTAGAGGAAACAGACTTTAGTATGTTGAGACATGTTGAGTCTACAGGAAACAGCCTTTAGTATGTTGAGACATGTAGAGTCTACAGGAAACAGCCTTTAGTATGTAGAGTCTACAGGAAACAGCCTTTAGTATGTTGAGACATGTAGAGTCTACAGGAAACAGCCTTTAGTATGTTGAGACATGTAGAGTCTACAGGAAACAGCCTTTAGTATGTTGAGTCTACAGGAAACAGCCTTTAGTATGTTGAGACATGTAGAGTCTACAGGAAACAGCCTTTAGTATGTTGAGTCATGTAGAGTCTACAGCCTTTAGAAACAGTATGTTGAGACATGTAGAGTCTACAGGAAACAGCCTTTAGTATGTAGAGACTACAGGAAACAGCCTTTAGTATGTTGAGACATGTAGAGTCTACAGGAAACAGCCCTTAGTATGTTGAGACATGTAGAGTCTACAGGAAACAGCCTTTAGTATGTTGAGACATGTAAAGACTACAGGAAACAGCCTTTAGTATGTTGAGACTACAGGAAACAGCCTTTAGTATGTTGAGTCTACAGGAAACAGCCTTTAGTATGTTGAGACATGTAGAGTCTACAGGAAACAGCCTTTAGTATGTTGAGACATGTAGAGTCTACAGGAAACAGCCCTTAGTATGTTGAGACATGTAGAGTCTACAGGAAACAGCCTTTAGTATGTTGAGACATGTAGAGTCTACAGGAAACAGCCCTTAGTATGTTGAGACATGTAGAGTCTACAGGAAACAGCCCTTAGTATGTTGAGACATGTAGAGTCTACAGGAAACAGCCCTTAGTATGTTGAGACATGTAGAGTCTACAGGAAACAGCCCTTAGTATGTTGAGACATGTAGAGACTACAGGAAACAGCCTTTAGTATGTTGAGACATGTAGAGTCTACAGGAAACAGCCTTTAGTATGTAGAGACATGTAGAGTCTACAGGAAACAGCCTTTAGTATGTAGAGTCTACAGGAAACAGCCCTTAGTATGTTGAGACATGTAGAGTCTACAGGAAACAGCCTTTAGTATGTTGAGACATGTAGAGTCTACAGGAAACAGCCCTTTAGTATGTTGAGACATGTAGAGTCTACAGGAAACAGCCTTTAGTATGTTGAGACATGTAGAGACTACAGGAAACAGCCCTTTAGTATGTAGAGTCTACAGGAAACAGCCTTTAGTATGTTGAGACATGTAGAGACTACAGGAAACATCCTTTAGTATGTAGAGTCTACAGGAAACAGCCTTTAGTATGTTGAGACATGTAGAGACTACAGGAAACAGCCCTTTAGTATGTAGAGTCTACAGGAAACAGCCTTTAGTATGTTGAGACATGTAGAGACTACAGGAAACAGCCCTTTAGTATGTTGAGACATGTAGAGTCTACAGGAAACAGCCTTTAGTATGTAGAGTCTACAGGAAACAGCCTTTAGTATGTAGAGTCTACAGGAAACAGCCTTTAGTATGTAGAGACATGTAGAGTCTACAGGAAACAGCCTTTAGTATGTAGAGTCTACAGGAAACAGCCTTTAGTATGTTGAGACATGTAGAGACTACAGGAAACAGCCTTTAGTATGTTGAGACATGTAGAGTCTACAGGAAACAGCCCAGTAGTATGTTGAGACATGTAGAGTCTACAGGAAACAGCCTTTAGTATGTTGAGACATGTAGAGTCTACAGGAAACAGCCTTTAGTATGTTGAGACATGTAGAGTCTACAGGAAACAGCCTTTAGTATGTAGAGTCTACAGGAAACAGCCTTTAGTATGTTGAGACATGTAGAGACTACAGGAAACAGCCTTTAGTATGTTGAGACATGTAGAGTCTACAGGAAACAGCCCAGTAGTATGTTGAGACATGTAGAGTCTACAGGAAACAGCCTTTAGTATGTTGAGACATGTAGAGTCTACAGGAAACAGCCCTTAGTATGTTGAGACATGTAGAGTCTACAGGAAACAGCCTTTAGTATGTTGAGACATGTAGAGACTACAGGAAACAGCCCTTTAGTATGTTGAGACATGTAGAGTCTACAGGAAACAGCCTTTAGTATGTTGAGACATGTAGAGTCTACAGGAAACAGCCTTTAGTATGTTGAGACATGTAGAGTCTACAGGAAACAGCCTTTAGTATGTAGAGTCTACAGGAAACAGCCTTTAGTATGTAGAGTCTACAGGAAACAGCCTTTAGTATGT
>NC_088403.1:70094222-70104222 GCF_034236695.1 Oncorhynchus nerka
GAATTAGAAAACAAACCCAAATTTGATAAACTCCCATATCTACTGGGGGAAATACCACAGTGTGACATCACAGCAGCCAGATTTGTGACCTGTTGCCACGAGAAAAGGGCAACCAGTGAAGAACAAACACCATTGTAAATACAACCCATATTTATGCTTATTTATTTTCTCTTGTGTACTTTAACCATTTGTACATCGTTAAAAAAAAAGTATTTAGTCAGCCACCAATTGTGCAAGTTCTCCCACTTAAAAAGATGAGAGAGGCCTGTCCCGACTTCCTAGTTAATTACAGTTACATGATTAATCAGTTTAATTGCGTAATACTAATTACAGAGAGTTATTTGATAAAAACTAATTATTCAGTTAATGATAGTAAAGACACGACACTACTATCACTGACCTCAACCCAGAGTCTCTCAGAGCGTTCACAGTCAGCCCACTGACCTCAACCCAGAGTCTCTCAGAGCCTTCACAGTCAGCCCACTGACCTCAACCCAGAGTCTCTCAGCCCAGTCTCCACTGACCTCAACCCAGAGTCTCTCAGAGCCTTCACAGTCAGCCCACTGACCTCAACCCAGAGTCTCTCAGAGCGTTCACAGTCAGCCCACTGACCTCAACCCAGAGTCTCTCAGAGCCTTCACAGTCAGTCCACTGACCTCAACCCAGAGTCTCTCAGAGCCTTCACAGTCAGCCCACTGACCTCAACCCAGAGTCTCTCAGAGCGTCAGCCCACAGACCTCAACCCACTGACCTCAACCCAGAGTCTCTCAGAGCGTTCGTCAGTCACAGACCTCAACCCAGAGTCCACTGACCTCAACCCAGAGTCTCTCAGAGCTCTCAGAGCGTTCACAGTCAGCCCACTGACCTCAACCCAGAGTCTCTCAGAGCGTTCACAGTCAGCCCACTGACCTCAACCCAGAGTCTCTCAGAGCATTCACAGTCAGCCCACCGACCTCAACCCAGAGTCTCTCAGAGCGTTCACAGTGAGTCCACTGACCTCAACCCAGAGTCTCTCAGAGCGTTTAGTCAGTCCACAGACCTCAACCCAGAGTCTCTCAGAGCGTTCAGCCCACTGACCTCAACCCAGAGTCTCTCAGAGCGTTCACAGTCAGCCCACTGACACCCGTATCAGACCACAGCAAAATCACAGTCTACTTGAACAGAGCAATACTCAATCGTGAGGCATCAAAGGAACGGAACACTATTAAGAAATGCTATAGATGGAAGGAAAGTAGTGTGGAAACCTACCAAAACACTATTAGGCAACAAATTCAATCCCTTTTAGGCACCTTCCCGGACTAAAAGTTTCACTGTAATAGTTAAGATGTAAACTTGGCAGTAGAAAAACCTAAACAGGATATTTGACCTCTCAGCTTCAAATCTAAAAAATGTCAAGCAGACAACCTAAGACAATGAACAACAATGACAAATGGTTTGATGAAGAATGTAAAAACCTAAGAAAGAAATTGAGAAACCTGTCCAAACAAAAACGCAGAGACCCAGAAAACCTGAGTCTACGCCTTCACTATGGTGAATCACTAAAACAATACAGAAATACACTACGGAAAAAGAAGGAACAGCACGTCAGAAATCAGCTCAATGTAACTGAAGAATCCATAGAATCTAACCACCTCTGGGAAAATTTAAACAATTAACAACATGAAGAGTTATCTATCCAAACCGGGGATAAATGGGTAAACCACTTCTCAAACTGGCTCTATAACAAAGAACAAACAGCAAAAACATATACATGATCAAATACAAATCTTAGAATCAACCATTTAAGACTACCAGAACCCACTGGATTATCCAATTACCTTGAACGAATTACAAACCCTACAACCCAAAAAGGTGACACTGTGTTGAGGTGTGAGTTTACCCCAGTACGAATCCCCAGACCCAGGGCAAGCCCATCAGGAAGTGAGACATCACAGCTACTGTTGATGCCTCCACTGTACACGGTCCTACTGCCAGTCGCACACACACCGCCTTGAGTCTGCGGAGAGCCTGTTGAACACATACACCTTCAGCTGTAAAAACCATGGAGAAATCTCTCTCTCTGTCTGTCTGTCTCTCTCGGTCTCTCTGTCTCTCTGTCTCTCTGTCTCTCTGTCTCTCTGTCTCTCTCTCTCTCTCTCTCTCTCTCTCTCTCTCTCTCTCTCTCTCTCTCTCTCTCTCTCTCTGTTGCTTATGTGTCATGGATGAATAAAGTGGTGGTGGTTTTTCCTAAAGAAGAGTGTCTTGTAGATCGTATGGTTGAGCATGGTGTACTTCTTAAAGAAGAGTGTCTGGTTGATCGTATGGTTGAGCATGATGTCCTTCTTAATGTTTATTCAAGTTACGCTGCTTTTTTTCTCCGTAAACAAGGGTAACGATTTCAAATGTACCTCCGTTTATTCCCAATGAGCTATTGGAGCGTGAGTTATTACGGTTTGGGAAATTTGCAAGTTCAGTTAAGATTGTTCCGTTGGGTTGCAAACACTCAGCTTTGAAACAGGTTCTGTCATTTCAAACACTCGGCTCTGAAACAGGTTCTGTCATTTCAAACACTCTGCTCTGAAACAGGTTCTGTCATTTCAAACACTCTGCTCTGAAACAGGTTCTGTCATTTCAAACACTCGGCTCTGAAACAGGTTCTGTCATTTCAAACACTCTGCTCTGAAACAGGTTCTGTCATTTCAAACACTCGGCTCTGAAACAGGTTCTGTCATTTCAAACACTCTGCTCTGAAACAGGTTATGTCGTTTCGGCGACAGGTGTTTATGTTTTTGGACTCACCGGAGCAGACTTTGGAGTTATTGTTTAAAGTCAAGTATGACAATAGACTGTATACGACTTATGCTGGTACGGGTAGTCAACGGTGTTTTGAGTGTGGGGATGTTGGTCATAAGCGACATGCTTGCCCAAAAAGGGAGAAGGCCGAGGGAGGGGCGCAGGTGGTCCTCGTAACACCTGGGCCCACTGATGTAGGGAGAGGTGGGCCGACAGCGGTAGAGCAGCCACAAGCACCTGTTGCTGAGGAACAAGTTGTCTGTGTTGAGGGCACGGAGTTGCAACTTGTATTAGAGGGAACTGTTATGCTACAGAAAAGTATTGTTGTAGAAGATAAGGATGTATCTGAAGAGCCAGTTCCTCAGACTGGTGAGGAGTTGCACAGTACGAGTGCTGGGGTACAGGAGGGGGTTCATGTGGAGCTAATCTCTCAGGTAGTGGAGGAGATGCCCACTATGAGGTTCAGGTGGGGCTAGTCTCCCAGGTAGTGGGAGACTCGATATTCGATTCAGACTGGGTCCACTCCACGGTTACCAGGGGGGCTTCAGACTGGGTCCGCTCCACGGTTACCAGGGGGGTTTCAGACTGGGTCCGCTCCACGGTTACCAAGGGGGATTCAGATGGGGTCCGCTCCACGGTTACCAGGGGGCTTAAGGGGGATTCGGGGGTCCGCTCCACGGTTACCAGGGGGATTCAGACGGGGTCCGCTCCACGGTTACCAGGGGACGCCGCTCCCACGGTTAAGGGGGCTTCAGGGGTCCGCTCCACGGTTACCAGGGGGTTTCAGACTGGGTCCGCTCCACGGTTACCAGGGGGATTCAGACGGGGTCCGCTCCACGGTTACCAGGGGGCTTAAGACGGGGTCCGCTCCACGGTTACCAGGGGGTTTCAGACGGGGTCCGCTCCACGGTTACCAGGGGGGATTCAGACGGGGTCCGCTCCACGGTTACCAAGGGGGATTCAGACAGGGTCCGCTCCACGGTTACCAGGGGGGCTTCAGTGGGGCAGAGATGGGATGATTCAGCGGGAGAGGCAGAGACTTTGGGGGGGTTTCTAGGCTCTGATGTATTTCAGAAAAAGAACTGGGAGGGTGTAGTGGAGAAAGTGTCAAGACTGTCAACATGTTAATGGGTGCTACTCCAGCTGTCTTATAGGGGAAGGGTACTGGTAGCTAATAATCATGCTGCCTCTTACCTGTGGCACAGACTAATGATTTTACAGCCACCAAAGGGTCTGATACAAGAGCTTCAGAGGACCCTTGTCAATTTCTTCTGGTCTGGACAACACTGGATTAAAGCTGCCACTGCACGAGGTGGGAAAGGCCTGGTGGACATTTCTTCCAGGATCATGGCTTTCCGGCTTCAAGCAGTCCAGATACTGTTGTACAGTGACGGTTCTAGCAGTCCAGAGACTGTTGTACTGTGTTGGTTCTAGCAGCCCAGAGACTGTTGTACTGTGACGGTTCTAGCAGCCCAGAGACTGTTGTACTGTGTTGATTCCAGCAGCCCAGAGACTGTTGTACTGTGACGGTTCTAGCAGCCCAGAGACTGTTGTACTGTGACGGTTCTAGCAGCCCAGAGACTGTTGTACTGTGACGGTTCTAGCAGCCCAGAGACTGTTGTACTGTGTTGATTCCAGCAGCCCAGAGACTGTTGTACTGTGACGGTTCTAGCAGCCCAGAGACTGTTGTACTGTGACGGTTCTAGCAGCCCAGAGACTGTTGTACTGTGTTGATTCCAGCAGCCCAGAGACTGTTGTACTGTGACGGTTCTAGCAGCCCAGAGACTGTTGTACTGTGACGGTTCTAGCAGCCCAGAGACTGTTGTACTGTGACGGTTCTAGCAGTCCAGAGACTGTTGTACAGTGTTGATTCCAGCAGCCCAGAGACTGTTGTACTGTGATGGTTCTAGCAGCCCAGAGACTGTTGTACTGTGTTGATTCCAGCAGCCCAGAGACTGTTGTACTGTGACGGTTCTAGCATCCCAGAGACTGTTGTACTGTGACGGTTCTAGCATCCCAGAGACTGTTGTACTGTGACGGTTCTAGCAGCCCAGAGACTGTTGTACTGTGACGGTTCTAGCAGTCCAGAGACTGTTGTACAGTGTTGATTCCAGCAGCCCAGAGACTGTTGTACTGTGACGGTTCTAGTTGCCCAGAGACTGTTGTACTGTGACGGTTCTAGCAGCCCAGAGACTGTTGTACTGTGACAGTTCTAGCAGCCCAGAGACTGTTGTACTGTGTTGATTCCAGCAGCCCAGAGACTGTTGTACTGTGACGGTTCTAGCAGCCCAGAGACTGTTGTACTGTGACGGTTCTAGCAGCCCAGAGACTGTTGTACTGTGACGGTTCTAGCAGCCCAGAGACTGTTGTACTGTGACGGTTCTAGCAGCCCAGAGACTGTTGTACTGTGTTGATTCCAGCAGCCCAGAGACTGTTGTACTGTGACGGTTCTAGCAGCCCAGAGACTGTTGTACTGTTCTAGAGCCCAGAGTTCTAGCAGCCCAGAGACTGTTGTACTGTGACGGTTCTAGCAGTCCAGAGACTGTTGTACAGTGTTGATTCCAGCAGCCCAGAGACTGTTGTACTGTGATGGTTCTAGCAGCCCAGAGACTGTTGTACTGTGACGGTTCTAGCAGCCCAGAGACTGTTGTACAGTCATGGTTCTAGCAGCCCAGAGACTGTTGTACTGTGATGGTTCTAGCAGCCCAGAGACTGTTGTACTGTGACGGTTCTAGCAGCCCAGAGACTGTTGTACTGTGACGGTTCTAGCAGCCCAGAGACTGTTGTACTGTGACGGTTCTAGCAGCCCAGAGACTGTTGTACTGTGACGGTTCTAGCAGCCCAGAGACTGTTGTACTGTGATGGTTCTAGCAGTCCAGAGACTGTTGTACTGTGACGGTTCTAGCAGCCCAGAGACTGTTGTAAAGTGACGGTTCTAGCTGGGTTGACAACAGCCTACACACTGATGAGGAGAGCGGGCTCTTTGGGCTTAGACAAGCACCCTTTCCTCTTAAAGCTGGAGGAGGGTGATTTGTCTGGCCTGTCTCCATTCTATGAGTGTGTTATGGAGGCTTGGAGAGTTTCATCTTAAAGCTGTAGGAGGGTGATTTGTCTGGCCTGTCTCTATTCTGTAAGTCTGTTATACAGGCTTGGAGAGTTTCATCTTAAAGCTATAGAGGAGGGTGGTTTGTCTGGCCTGTCTCCATTCTGTAAGTCTGTTATACAGGCTTGGAGAGTTTTCGACATGTCCCGTATGGCCGGTACGCCACCAGAGATGTGGCTTTTTGAAGAGCCTCTTTTTTATAACACCATCTAGTCCTGTGCTCTGGGTTCAGCCTGTTTGGTGTGGGGTGTACTAAGCTGGGTCATCTTATGTGGAGCAGGAGCAGATCGCTGGAGGAGCTGGAGAAAGAGTGGGGATCCGGTCTTCACGCCTACTGAGGAAGGTCGTCGCTGAGGTCTGTGACTCCTTGCCAGTGCTTCATCTGCAGTATGTGACACTTCCAATTCTGATCGGTGGAAGGAGGGTCTGGATTATGTGTTCCCTGCACTGATTGTTAGTGCTGCGATGGGGGCATTAGAGGAGGACGGAGGGTCTGGATTATGTGTTCCCTGCACTGATTGTTAGTGCTGCGATGGGGGCATTAGAGGAGGACGGAGGGTCTGGATTATGTGTTCCCTGCACTGATTGTTAGTGCTGCGGTGGGGGCATTAGAGGAGGACGGAGGGTCTGGATTATGTGTTCCCTGCACTGATTGTTAGTGCTGCGGTGGGGGCATTTGAAGAGGAGGTGGGGATGCTGCTCTATGTGATACCCCGGACTGGGGAGTTCAAGGAGCTGGGGGGGTTCAAGGAGCTGGGGGGAGTTCAAGGAGGTGGGGGGTCAAGGATTATGGGGGTTCAAGGAGGTGTGGGGGTTCAAGGAGGTGGGGGTTCAAGGAGCTGGGGTCTGAGTTCAAGGAGCTGGGGAGTTCAAGGAGCTGGGGGAGTTCAAGGAGGTGGGGGGTTCAAGGAGCTGGGGAGTTCAATGAGCTGGGGGTTCAAGGAGGTGGGGGTTCAAGGAGCTGGGGGGAGTTCAAGGAGCTGGGGGTGTTCAAGGAGCTGGGGAGTTCAAGGAGCTGGGGGAGTTCAAGGAGCTGGGGAGTTCAAGGACCTGGGGAGTTCAAGGAGCTGGGGAGTTCAAGGAGCTGGGGAGTTCAAGGAGCTGGGGGAGTTCAAGGAGCTGGGGGAGTTCAAGGAGGTGGGGGGGTTCAAGGAGGTGGGAAAGAAGGCCATTTACAACATTTGTGTAAAAGTGTCCCATGCCTCTTCCCTGGAAGGGGTAAAATCGACGAGGTGGGCGGGTGTGTTTGGTCCAGGTGCCCCCCCATAAGGATGTTGGCGATCTTTATACAAACTGCCTATTGATAAGAGGACAGCTGACCTCCAATGGAGGATAACACATGGAGCCATAGCCACCAACATGCATCTGGTACACCTGGACCCTACTGTTGGGGAGGGGTGTCCATTCTGCATCTGGTACACCTGGACCCTACTGTTGGGGAGAGGTGTCCATTCTGCATCTGGTACACCTGGATCCTCCTGTTGGGGAGGGGTGTCCATTCTGCATCTGGTACACCTGGATCCTACAGTTGGGGAAGGGTGTCCATTCTGCATCTGGTACACCTGGATCCTACTGTTGGGGAGGGGTGTCCATTCTGCATCTCCTACACCTGGATCCTGCAGTTGGGAGGGGGGGATCCATTCTGCATCTGGTACACCTGGATCCTACTGTTGGAGAGGGGTGTCCATTCTGCATCTGGTACACCTGGATCCTACTGTTGGGGAGGGGTGTCCATTCTGCATCTGGTACACCTGGATCCTACTGGGGGAGGGGTGTCCATTCTGTGTCTGGTACACCTGGAGCTGTTGGGGAGGGGTGTCCATTCTGTGTCTGGTACACCTGGATCCTACTGTTGGGGAGGGGTGTCCATTCTGCATCTGGTACACCTGGATCCTAGGTGGGGGAGGGGTGTCCAATCTGGTACACCTGGATCCTACTGTTGAGGAGGGGTGTCCATTCTGCATCTAGGGGGAGTACACCTGATCCTACTGTTGGGGAGAGGTGTCCATTCTGCATCTGGTACACCTGGATCCTACTGTTGGGGAGGGGTGTCCATTCTGTGTCTGGTACACCTGGACCTACTGTTGGGGGAGGGGTGTCCATTCTGTGTCTGGTACACCTGGATCCTACTGTTGGGAGGGGTGTCCATTCTGCATCTGGTACACCTGGATCCTACTGTTGGGGAGGGTGTCCATTCTGTGTCTGGTACACCTGGACCCTACTGTTGGGGAGGGGTGTCCATTCTGCATCTGGTACACCTGGGTTGGGGAGGGGTGTCCATTCTGTGTCTGGTACACCTGGACCCTACTGTTGGGGAGTGGTGTCCATTCTGTGTCTGGTACACCTGGATCCTACTGTTGGGGAGGGGTGTCCATTCTGCATCTGGTACACCTGGACCCTACTGTTGGGGAGAGGTGTCCATTCTGCATCTGGTACACCTGGATCCTCCTGTTGGGGAGGGGTGTCCATTCTGCATCTGGTACACCTGGATCCTACAGTTGGGGAAGGGTGTCCATTCTGCATCTGGTACACCTGGATCCTACTGTTGGGGAGGGGTGTCCATTCTGCATCTCCTACACCTGGATCCTGCAGTTGGGAGGGGGGGATCCATTCTGCATCTGGTACACCTGGATCCTACTGTTGGAGAGGGGTGTCCATTCTGCATCTGGTACACCTGGATCCTACTGTTGGGGAGGGGTGTCCATTCTGCATCTGGTACACCTGGATCCTACTGTTGGGGAGGGGTGTCCATTCTGTGTCTGGTACACCTGGACCCTACTGTTGGGGAGGGGTGTCCATTCTGTGTCTGGTACACCTGGATCCTACTGTTGGGGAGGGGTGTCCATTCTGCATCTGGTACACCTGGATCCTACTGTTGGGGAGGGGTGTCCAATATTCATCTGGTACACCTGGATCCTACTGTTGGGGAGGGGTGTCCATTCTGCATCTGCTACACCTGGATCCTCCTGTTGGGGAGGGGTGTCCATTCTGCATCTGGTACACCTGGATCCTACTGTTGGGGAGGGGTGTCCATTCTGCATCTGGTATACCTGGACCCTACTGTTGGGGAGGGGTGTCCATTCTGTGTCTGGTACACCTGGATCCTACTGTTGGGGAGGGTGTCCATTCTGCATCTGGTACACCTGGACCCTACTGTTGGGGAGGGGTGTCCATTCTGCATCTGGTACACCTGGACCCTACTGTTGGGGAGAGGTGTCCATTCTGCATCTGGTACACCTGGATCCTCCTGTTGGGGAGGGGTGTCCATTCTGCATCTGGTACACCTGGATCCTACAGTTGGGGAAGGGTGTCCATTCTGCATCTGGTACACCTGGATCCTACTGTTGGGGAGGGGTGTCCATTCTGCATCTCCTACACCTGGATCCTGCAGTTGGGAGGGGGGGATCCATTCTGCATCTGGTACACCTGGATCCTACTGTTGGAGAGGGGTGTCCATTCTGCATCTGGTACACCTGGATCCTACTGTTGGGGAGGGGAGTCCATTCTGCATCTGGTACACCTGGATCCTACTGTTGGGGAGGGGTGTCCATTCTGTGTCTGGTACACCTGGACCCTACTGTTGGGGAGGGGTGTCCATTCTGTGTCTGGTACACCTGGATCCTACTGTTGGGGAGGGTGTCCATTCTGCATCTGGTACACCTGGACCCTACTGTTGGGGAGGGGTGTCCATTCTGCATCTGGTACACCTGGATCCTACTGTTGGGGAGGGGTGTCCATTCTGCATCTCCTACACCTGGATCCTACTGTTGGGGAGGGGTGTCCATTCTGCATCTGGTACACCTGGATCCTCCTGTCGGGGAGGGGTGTCCATTCTGCATCTGGTACACCTGGACCCTACTGTTGGGGAGGGGTGTCCATTCTGCATCTGGTACACCTGGATCCTACTGTCGGGGAGGGGTGTCCATTCTGCATCTCCTACACCTGGATCCTCCTGTCGGGGAGGGGTGTCCATTATGTGTCTGAAACTCTGGCACATCTGTTCTTACAGTGTCCCAGGTTGGTCGGATGATTGACCTGATCACTTCTTGGTTCTCAGCTTTGGGAGAGGTGTTCTCCTCCCAACTGTTGATATTTGGGCTGTAGTACAAATTTAGTCGAAGGGGT
>NC_088403.1:70109222-70154222 GCF_034236695.1 Oncorhynchus nerka
CTAGATAGAGGACACACAAAGGGTTAACAGTCTAGATAGAGGGAGACACACAAAGGGTTAACAGTCTAGATAGAGAGACACACAAAGGGTTAACAGTCTAGATAGAGGAGACACACAAAGGGTTAACAGTCTAGATAGAGGGAGGGACACAAAGGGTTAACAGTCTAGATAGAGGGAGGGAGACACACAAAGGGTTAACAGTCTAGATAGAGGGGGACACACAAAGGGTTAACAGTCTAGATAGAGGCACACAAAGGGTTAACAGTCTAGATAGAGGGAGACACACAA
Organism: Oncorhynchus nerka; assembly: GCF_034236695.1. Classification (NCBI taxonomy): domain Eukaryota; kingdom Metazoa; phylum Chordata; class Actinopteri; order Salmoniformes; family Salmonidae; genus Oncorhynchus; species Oncorhynchus nerka. The sequence continues at coordinate 70,109,511 of NC_088403.1, forward strand.
AGGGTTAACAGTCTAGATAGAGGGGAGACACACAAAGGGTTAACAGTCTAGATAGAGGGGACACACAAAGGGTTAACAGTCTAGATAGAGGGAGACACACAAAGGGTTAACAGTCTAGATAGAGGGGGACACACAAAGGGTTAACAGTCTAGATAGAGGGAGACACACAAAGGGTTAACAGTCTAGATAGAGGGAGACACACAAAGGGTTAACAGTCTAGATAGAGACACACAAAGGGTTAACAGTCTAGATAGAGGGGGGCACACAAAGGGTTAACAGTCTAGATAGAGGGAGGGAGACACACAAAGGGTTAACAGTCTCGATAGAGGGAGGCACACAAAGGGTTAACAGTCTAGATAGAGGCACACAAAGGGTTAACAGTCTAGATAGAGGGAGACAAAGGGTTAACAGTCTAGATAGAGGGAGACAAAGGGTTAACAGTCTAGATAGAGGGAGACAAAGGGTTAACAGTCTAGATAGAGACACACAAAGGGTTAACAGTCTAGATAGAGGGAGACACACAAAGGGTTAACAGTCTAGATAGAGGGGGACACACAAAGGGTTAACAGTCTAGATAGAGGGAGACAAAGGGTTAACAGTCTAGATAGAGGGAGACACACAAAGGGTTAACAGTCTAGATAGAGGGAGACACACAAAGGGTTAACAGTCTAGATAGAGACACACAAAGGGTTAACAGTCTAGATAGAGGGAGACACACAAAGGGTTAACAGTCTAGATAGAGGGGACACACAAAGGGTTAACAGTCTAGATAGAGGGAGACACACAAAGGGTTAACAGTCTAGATAGAGGGAGACACAAAGGGTTAACAGTCTAGATAGAGGGACACACAAAGGGTTAACAGTCTAGATAGAGGGAGACACACAAAGGGTTAACAGTCTAGATAGAGGGAGACACACAAAGGGTTAACAGTCTAGATAGAGGGACACACAAAGGGTTAACAGTCTAGATAGAGGGAGACACACAAAGGGTTAACAGTCTAGATAGAGGGGGACACAAAGGGTTAACAGTCTAGATAGAGGAGACACACAAAGGGTTAACAGTCTAGATAGAGGGACACACAAAGGGTTAACACAGATAGAGGGGGCAAAAGGGTTAACAGTCTAGATAGAGGGAGGGACACACAAAGGGTTAACAGTCTAGATAGAGGGAGACACACAAAGGGTTAACAGTCTAGATAGAGGAGACACACAAAGGGTTAACAGTCTAGATAGAGGGAGACACAAAAGGGTTAACAGTCTAGATAGAGGGAGACACACAAAGGGTTAACAGTCTAGATAGAGGGAGACACAAAGGGTTAACAGTCTAGATAGAGGAGACACACAAAGGGTTAACAGTCTAGATAGAGGGAGACACACAAAGGGTTAACAGTCTAGATAGAGGCACACAAAGGGTTAACAGTCTAGATAGAGAGAGACACACAAAGGGTTAACAGTCTAGATAGAGGGAGGGAGACACACAAAGGGTTAACAGTCTAGATAGAGACACACAAAGGGTTAACAGTCTAGATAGAGGGGACACACAAAGGGTTAACAGTCTAGATAGAGGGAGACACACAAAGGGTTAACAGTCTAGATAGAGGGAGACACACAAAGGGTTAACAGTCTAGATAGAGACACACAAAGGGTTAACAGTCTAGATAGAGGAGACACAGTCAATAGGGTTAACAGTCTAGATAGAGGGAGGAGACACACAAAGGGTTAACAGTCTAGATAGAGGGAGACACACAAAGGGTTAACAGTCTAGATAGAGGCACACAAAGGGTTAACAGTCTAGATAGAGGGGAGACAAAAGGGTTAACAGTCTAGATAGAGACACACAAAGGGTTAACAGTCTAGATAGAGGGAGACACAAAGGGTTAACAGTCTAGATAGAGGGAGACACAAGGGTTAACAGTCTAGATAGAGGAGACACACAAAGGGTTAACAGTCTAGATAGAGGGAGACACAAAAGGGTTAACAGTCTAGATAGAGGACACAAAGGGTTAACAGTCTAGATAGAGGGGACACACAAAGGGTTAACAGTCTAGATAGAGGGAGACACACAAAGGGTTAACAGTCTAGATAGAGGGAGACACACAAAGGGTTAACAGTCTAGATAGAGGGAGACACACAAAGGGTTAACAGTCTAGATAGAGGGAGACACACAAAGGGTTAACAGTCTAGATAGAGACACACAAAGGGTTAACAGTCTAGATAGAGGGGGGCACACAAAGGGTTAACAGTCTAGATAGAGGGAGGGAGACACACAAAGGGTTAACAGTCTCGATAGAGGGAGGCACACAAAGGGTTAACAGTCTAGATAGAGGCACACAAAGGGTTAACAGTCTAGATAGAGGGAGACAAAGGGTTAACAGTCTAGATAGAGGGAGACAAAAAGGGTTAACAGTCTAGATAGAGGGGACACACAAAGGGTTAACAGTCTAGATAGAGGGGTTAACAGTCTAGATAGAGGGGGCACACAAAGGGTTAACAGTCTAGATAGAGGAGACACACAAGAGGGTTAACAGTCTAGATAGAGGAGAGACACAAAGGGTTAACAGTCTAGATAGAGGGAGACACACAAAGGGTTAACAGTCTAGATAGAGGGAGACACACAAAGGGTTAACAGTCTAGATAGAGGGGAGGGGACAACAAAAAGGGTTAACAGTCTAGATAGAGGAGACACACAAAGGGTTAACAGTCTAGATAGAGACACACAAAGGGTTAACAGTCTAGATAGAGGGGGACACAAAGGGTTAACAGTCTAGATAGAGGGAGACACACAAAGGGTTAACAGTCTAGATAGAGGGGGACACACAAAGGGTTAACAGTCTAGATAGAGGAGGGGACACAAAGGGTTAACAGTCTAGATAGAGGGAGACACAAAAACAGGGTTAACAGTCTAGATAGAGGGGACACACAAAGGGTTAACAGTCTAGATAGAGGGAGACACACAAAGGGTTAACAGTCTAGATAGAGGGAGACACACAAAGGGTTAACAGTCTAGATAGAGGGAGATAGAGAGGACACACAAAGGGTTAACAGTCTAGATAGAGGGGGAGACACACAAAGGGTTAACAGTCTAGATAGAGGGACACACAAAGGGTTAACAGTCTAGATAGAGGGAGACACACAAAGGGTTAACAGTCACAAAGGGTTAACAGTCTAGATAGAGGGAGACACACAAAGGGTTAACAGTCTAGATAGAGGGAGACACACAAAGGGTTAACAGTCTAGATAGAGGGAGACACACAAAGGGTTAACAGTCTAGATAGAGGGAGGGACACAAAGGGTTAACACAGTCTTAAGATAGAGGGAGACACACAAAGGGTTAACAGTCTAGATAGAGGGAGACAAAGGGTTAACACAAAGGGTTAACAGTCTAGATAGAGGGGGACACACAAAGGGTTAACAGTCTAGATAGAGGGAGGGACACACAAAGGGTTAACAGTCTAGATAGAGGGAGACACACAAAGGGTTAACAGTCTAGATAGAGGGAGGGAGACACACAAAGGGTTAACAGTCTAGATAGAGGGAGACACACAAAGGGTTAACAGTCTAGATAGAGGGAGAGACATAAAGGGTTAACAGTCTAGATAGAGGGAGGGACACAAAGGGTTAACAGTCTAGATAGAGGGAGACACACAAAGGGTTAACAGTCTAGATAGAGGGAGACACACAAAGGGTTAACAGTCTAGATAGAGGAGGCACACAAAGGGTTAACAGTCTAGATAGAGGGAGACACACAAAGGGTTAACAGTCTAGATCTAGGAGGACACACAAAGGGTTAACAGTCTAGAAGGGTTAACAGTCTAGATAGAGGAGACACACAAAGGGTTAACAGGTTAACAGTCTAGATAGAGGGAGAGACACACAAAGGGTTAACAGTCTAGATAGAGGGGGTTAACAGTCTAGATAGAGGGACACAAAGGGTTAACAGTCTAGATAGAGGGAGACACACAAAGGGTTAACAGTCTAGATAGAGGACACACAAAGGGTTAACAGTCTAGATAGAGGGGAGACACACAAAGGGTTAACAGTCTAGATAGAGGGACACACACAAAGTCTAGATAGAGACACACAAAGGGTTAACAGTCTAGATAGAGGGAGACACACAAAGGGTTAACAGTCTAGATAGAGGGAGACACACAAAGGGTTAACAGTCTAGATAGAGGAGACACAAAAGGGTTAACAGTCTAGATAGAGGGGAGACACACAAAGGGTTAACAGTCTAGATAGAGACACACAAAGGGTTAACAGTCTAGATAGAGGGACACACAAAGGGTTAACAGTCTAGATAGAGGGACACACAAAGGGTTAACAGTCTAGATAGAGGGAGACACACAAAGGGTTAACAGTCTAGATAGAGGGAGGGAGACACACAAAGGGTTAACAGTCTAGATAGAGGGAGACACAAAAGGGTTAACAGTCTAGATAGATAGAGAGGAGACACACAAAGGGTTAACAGTCTAGATAGAGGGGGAGACACACAAAGGGTTAACAGTCTAGATAGAGGGACACACAAAGGGTTAACAGTCTAGATAGAGGGAGACACACAAAGGGTTAACAGTCTAGATAGAGGGAGACACACAAAGGGTTAACAGTCTAGATAGAGGGAGACACACAAAGGGTTAACAGTCTAGATAGAGGGAGACACACAAAGGGTTAACAGTCTAGATAGAGACACACAAAGGGTTAACAGTCTAGATAGAGGGAGACACACAAAGGGTTAACAGTCTAGATAGAGGGAGACACACAAAGGGTTAACAGTCTAGATAGAGGGAGACACACAAAGGGTTAACAGTCTAGATAGAGGGAGAGACACACAAAGGGTTAACAGTCTAGATAGAGGGAGACACACAAAGGGTTAACAGTCTAGATAGAGGGAGGGACACAAAGGGTTAACAGTCTAGATAGAGGGAGACACACAAAGGGTTAACAGTCTAGATAGAGGGAGGGAGACACACAAAGGGTTAACAGTCTAGATAGAGGGAGACACAAAGGGTTAACAGTCTAGATAGAGGGAGGGAGACACACAAAGGGTTAACAGTCTAGATAGAGGGAGGGAGACACACAAAGGGTTAACAGTCTAGATAGAGGGGGACACACAAAGGGTTAACAGTCTAGATAGAGGGAGGGACACAAAGGGTTAACAGTCTAGATAGAGGGAGACACACAAAGGGTTAACAGTCTAGATAGAGGGAGACACACAAAGGGTTAACAGTCTAGATAGAGGGAGGGAGACACACAAAGGGTTAACAGTCTAGATAGAGGGAGACACAAAGGGTTAACAGTCTAGATAGAGGGAGACACACAAAGGGTTAACAGTCTAGATAGAGGGGGACACAAAGGGTTAACAGTCTAGATAGAGGAGGGACACACAAAGGGTTAACAGTCTAGATAGAGGGAGGGACACACAAAGGGTTAACAGTCTAGATAGAGGGGGAGGGTTAACAGTCTAGATAGTTAACACAAAGGGTTAACAGTCTAGATAGAGAGGGAGACACAAAGGGTTAAAGGGTTAACAGTCTAGATAGAGGGGGAGACACAAAAGGGTTAACAGTCTAGATAGAGGGAGACAAAGGGTTAACAGTCTAGATAGAGGGGGACACACAAAGGGTTAACAGTCTAGATAGAGGGGGACACAAAGGGTTAACAGTCTAGATAGAGGGGGAGACACACAAAGGGTTAACAGTCTAGATAGAGGGGGAGACACAAAAGGGTTAACAGTCTAGATAGAGGGGGACACACAAAGGGTTAACAGTCTAGATAGAGGGGGACACACAAAGGGTTAACAGTCTAGATAGAGGAGGAGAACACACAAAGGGTTAACAGTCTAGATAGAGGGGACACAAAGGGTTAACAGTCTAGATAGAGGGGACACAGATAGAGGAGACAAAGGGTTAACAGTCTAGATAGAGGGAGACACACAAAGGGTTAACAGTCTAGATAGAGGGGGACACACAAAGGGTTAACAGTCTAGATAGAGGAGACACACAAAGGGTTAACAGTCTAGATAGAGGAGAGACACACAAAGGGTTAACAGTCTAGATAGAGGGGACACACAAAGGGTTAACAGTCTAGATAGAGGAGGGACACACAAAGGGTTAACAGTCTAGATAGAGGGAGGGACACACAAAGGGTTAACAGTCTAGATAGAGGGGGCACACAAAGGGTTAACAGTCTAGATAGAGGGAGACACACAAAGGGTTAACAGTCTAGATAGAGGCACACAAAGGGTTAACAGTCTAGATAGAGGGAGACACAAAAGGGTTAACAGTCTAGATAGAGGGAGACACACAAAGGGTTAACAGTCTAGATAGAGGGAGGGAGACAAAGGGTTAACAGTCTAGATAGAGGGACACACAAAGGGTTAACAGTCTAGATAGAGGGAGACACACAAAGGGTTAACAGTCTAGATAGAGGGAGGGACACACAAAGGGTTAACAGTCTAGATAGAGACACACAAAGGGTTAACAGTCTAGATAGAGGGAGACACACAAAGGGTTAACAGTCTAGATAGAGACACAGAAAGGGTTAACAGTCTAGATAGAGGGAGGGAGACACACAAAAGGGTTAACAGTCTAGATAGAGGGAGACACACAAAGGGTTAACAGTCTAGATAGAGGGGAACACACAAAGGGTTAACAGTCTAGATAGAGGGAGACACACAAAGGGTTAACAGTCTAGATAGAGGGAGGGAGACACACAAAGGGTTAACAGTCTAGATAGAGGGAGACACACAAAGGGTTAACAGTCTAGATAGAGGGAGACACACAAAGGGTTAACAGTCTAGATAGAGGGAGACACACAAAGGGTTAACAGTCTAGATAGAGACACACAAAGGGTTAACAGTCTAGATAGAGGGGAACACACAAAGGGTTAACAGTCTAGATAGAGGGAGACAAAGGGTTAACAGTCTAGATAGAGGGAGACACACAAAGGGTTAACAGTCTAGATAGAGGGAGACACACAAAGGGTTAACAGTCTAGATAGAGGGAGACACAAAGGGTTAACAGTCTAGATAGAGGGAGACACACAAAGGGTTAACAGTCTAGATAGAGGGAGACACACAAAGGGTTAACAGTCTAGATAGAGGGAGACACACAAAGGGTTAACAGGATTAACAGTCAGTAGATAGAGGGAGACACACAAAGGGTTAACAGTCTAGATAGAGGGAGAGACACACAAAGGGTTAACAGTCTAGATAGAGGGAGGGGACACACAAAGGGTTAACAGTCTAGATAGAGGGGGAGGGTTAACAGTCAATAGGGTTAACAGTTAACAGTCTAGATAGAGACACACAAAGGGTTAACAGTCTAGATAGAGGGAGACAAAGGGTTAACAGTCTAGATAGAGGGAGACAAAGGGTTAACAGTCTAGATAGAGGGAGGGAGACACACAAAGGGTTAACAGTCTAGATAGAGGGAGACACACAAAGGGTTAACAGTCTAGATAGAGGGAGGGAGACACACAAAGGGTTAACAGTCTAGATAGAGGGGGACACACAAAGGGTTAACAGTCTAGATAGAGGGAGGGAGACACACAAAGGGTTAACAGTCTAGATAGAGACACACAAAGGGTTAACAGTCTAGATAGAGACACACAAAGGGTTAACAGTCTAGATAGAGACACACAAAGGGTTAACACACACTAGATCAACTGTTCAGGTTAACATTGTTAGCTGCACTAGTCAGCAATTTATATGAAACTGAATGTCTTAATCATTAATGATTTGATCCCCAACACACACACTGTCACACACACACAGTCACACACACACACTGTGACACACACACACACACAGTCACACACACACACACACACACACACTGTCACACACACACACACAGTCACACACACACACACACACACACTGTCACACACACACACACACACACACACACTGTCACACACACACACACTGTCACACACACACTGTCACACACACACACACTGTCACACACACACACACATCTTACCTTTGGTAATAACGTGGGCTAGAAAGCCGTGAGGTCGGGGACATCTCAGTCTGCTGACCCAGGAACAGCAAGAAGAACAGTCCAACATCGTCATCCTCACCTGGACACACACACGCGCACACACGAAGACACACACACACACACAGACACAGACACGCGCTCTCACGTGCACGCGCACACACACACGCAGACAAACACACAGACACACACACGCACAGACACACACACAGACACACACACACACACACAGACACACACACACAGACACACACACACACACACACACACACATAGACACACACACACACACACACACACACATACACACACACACACACACACGCACAATACAACGGCAGGGTTAGAGATTCGGATTAGTAACCGAAAGGTTGCAAGTTCAAATCCCCGAGCTGACAACGTACAAATATGCAGTTAACTCACTGTTCCTAGGCTAGTTAACCCACTGTTCCTAGGCTAGTTAACCCACTGTTCCTAGGCTAGTTAACCCACTGTTCCTAGGCTAGTTAACCCACTGTTCCTAGGCTAGTTAACCCACTGTTCCTAGGCTAGTTAACCCACTGTTCCTAGGCTAGTTAACCCACTGTTCCTAGGCCAGTTAACCCACTGTTCCTAGGCTAGTTAACCCACTGTTCCTAGGCCAGTTAACCCACTGTTCCTAGGCTAGTTAACCCACTGTTCCTAGGCCAGTTAACCCACTGTTCCTAGGCTAGTTAACCCACTGTTCCTAGGCTAGTTAACCCACTGTTCCTAGGCCAGTTAACCCACTGTTCCTAGGCTAGTTAACCCACTGTTCCTAGGCCAGTTAACTCACTGTTCCTAGACCAGTTAACCCACTGTTCCTAGGCCAGTTAACCCACTGTTCCTAGGCTAGTTAACTCACTGTTCCTAGGCCAGTTAACCCACTGTTCCTAGACCAGTTAACCCACTGTTCCTAGACCAGTTAACCCACTGTTCCTAGGCCAGTTAACCCACTGTTCCTAGACCAGTTAACCCCACTGTTCCTAGACCAGTTAACCCCACTGTTCCTAGGCCGTCATTGAAAACAAGAATTTGTTCTTTAACTTACTTGCCTCGTTAAATAACATAAACAAAATGAACAAACCTTCTCTTCACTGGATCCACAATAATCAAAGATAAGTCTGAACAACATCAGCATAATGTAAGTAAACAGGTGTTGCTGTTTCTGGAGTAGCAGGACGGAAAGGTCAGATAGCTACATTTAGACTGCAGTTCAGCTATCACTGGGAGAGACTGGTTATAACACTACCACTGGGAGAGACTGGTTATAACACTACAACTGGTAGAGACTGGTTATAACACTATCACTGGGAGAGACTGGTTATAACACTACCACTGGGAGAGACTGGTTATAACACTACCACTGGGAGAGACTGGTTATAACACTATCACTGGGAGAGACTGGTTATAACACTACCACTGGGAGAGACTGGTTATAACACTACAACTGGTAGAGACTGGTTATAACGCTACCACTGGTAGAGACTGGTTATAACAACACTACCACTGGTAGAGACTGGTTATAACACTATCACTGGGAAAGACTGGTTATAACACTACCACTGGTAGAGACTGGTTATAACACTATCACTGGTAGAGACTGGTTATAACACTACCACTGGTAGAGACTGGTTATAACACTATCACTGGTAGAGACTGGTTATAACACTACCACTGGTAGAGACTGGTAGATACTGGTTATAACACTACCACTGGTAGAGACTGGTTATAACACTACCACTGGTAGAGACTGGTTATAACACTACCACTGGTAGAGACTGGTTATAACACTATCACTGGGAGAGACTGGTTATAACACTACCACTGGTAGAGACTGGTTATAACACTACCACTGGTAGAGACTGGTTATAACACTATCACTGGTAGAGACTGGTTATAACAACACTACCACTGGTAGAGACTGGTTATAACAACACTACCACTGGTAGAGACTGGTTATAACACTATCACTGGTAGAGACTGGTTATAACAACACTACCACTGGTAGAGACTGGTTATAACACTATCACTGGGAGAGACTGGTTATAACAACACTACCACTGGTAGAGACTGGTTATAACAACACTACCACTGGTAGAGACTGGTTATAACACTACCACTGGGAGAGACTGGTTATAACACTACCACTGGTAGAGACTGGTTATAACACTACCACTGGTAGAGACTGGTTATAACACTATCACTGGGAGAGACTGGTTATAACACTACCACTGGTAGAGACTGGTTATAACACTATCACTGGTAGAGACTGGTTATAACACTACCACTGGTAGAGACTGGTTATAACACTATCACTGGGAGAGACTGGTTATAACACTACCACTGGGAGAGACTGGTTATAACACTACCACTGGGAGAGACTGGTTATAACACTATCACTGGGAGAGACTGGTTATAACACTACCACTGGGAGAGACTGGTTATAACACTACAACTGGTAGAGACTGGTTATAACGCTACCACTGGTAGAGACTGGTTATAACAACACTACCACTGGTAGAGACTGGTTATAACACTATCACTGGGAAAGACTGGTTATAACACTACCACTGGTAGAGACTGGTTATAACACTATCACTGGTAGAGACTGGTTATAACACTACCACTGGTAGAGACTGGTTATAACACTATCACTGGTAGAGACTGGTTATAACACTACCACTGGTAGAGACTGGTAGATACTGGTTATAACACTACCACTGGTAGAGACTGGTTATAACACTACCACTGGTAGAGACTGGTTATAACACTACCACTGGTAGAGACTGGTTATAACACTATCACTGGGAGAGACTGGTTATAACACTACCACTGGTAGAGACTGGTTATAACACTACCACCGGTAGAGACTGGTTATAACACTACCACTGGTAGAGACTGGTTATAACACTATCACTGGGAGAGACTGGTTATAACACTACCACTGGGAGAGACTGGTTATAACACTACCACTGGGAGAGACTGGTTATAACACTATCACTGGGAGAGACTGGTTATAACACTACCACTGGGAGAGACTGGTTATAACACTACAACTGGTAGAGACTGGTTATAACGCTACCACTGGTAGAGACTGGTTATAACAACACTACCACTGGTAGAGACTGGTTATAACACTATCACTGGGAAAGACTGGTTATAACACTACCACTGGTAGAGACTGGTTATAACACTATCACTGGTAGAGACTGGTTATAACACTACCACTGGTAGAGACTGGTTATAACACTATCACTGGTAGAGACTGGTTATAACACTACCACTGGTAGAGACTGGTAGATACTGGTTATAACACTACCACTGGTAGAGACTGGTTATAACACTACCACTGGTAGAGACTGGTTATAACACTACCACTGGTAGAGACTGGTTATAACACTATCACTGGGAGAGACTGGTTATAACACTATCACTGGTAGAGACTGGTTATAACAACACTACCACTGGTAGAGACTGGTTATAACAACACTACCACTGGTAGAGACTGGTTATAACACTATCACTGGTAGAGACTGGTTATAACAACACTACCACTGGTAGAGACTGGTTATAACACTATCACTGGGAGAGACTGGTTATAACAACACTACCACTGGTAGAGACTGGTTATAACAACACTACCACTGGTAGAGACTGGTTATAACACTACCACTGGGAGAGACTGGTTATAACACTACCACTGGTAGAGACTGGTTATAACACTACCACTGGTAGAGACTGGTTATAACACTATCACTGGGAGAGACTGGTTATAACACTACCACTGGTAGAGACTGGTTATAACACTATCACTGGTAGAGACTGGTTATAACACTACCACTGGTAGAGACTGGTTATAACACTATCACTGGTAGAGACTGGTTATAACACTACCACTGGTAGAGACTGGTAGATACTGGTTATAACACTACCACTGGTAGAGACTGGTTATAACACTACCACTGGTAGAGACTGGTTATAACACTACCACTGGTAGAGACTGGTTATAACACTACCACTGGTAGAGACTGGTTATAACACTATCACTGGTAGAGACTGGTTATAACACTATCACTGGTAGAGACTGGTTATAACACTACCACTGGTAGAGACTGGTTATAACACTACCACTGGTAGAGACTGGTTATAACACTACCACTGGTAGAGACTGGTTATAACACTATCACTGGGAGAGACTGGTTATAACACTACCACTGGTAGAGACTGGTAATGGTTATAACACTACCACTGGTAGAGACTTGTTATAACAACACTACCACTGGTAGAGACTGGTAATGGTTATAACACTATCACTGGTAGAGACTGGTTATAACACTACAACTGGTAGAGACTGGTTATAACACTACCACTGGATTGAGACTGGTAATGGTTATAACACTACCACTGGTAGAGACTGGTTATAACACTACCACTGGTAGAGACTGGTTATAACAACACTACCACTGGTAGAGACTGGTTATAACACTACCACTGGTAGAGACTGGTTATAACACTACCACTGGTAGAGACTGGTTATAACAACACTACCACTGGTAGAGACTTGTTATAACAACACTACCACTGGTAGAGACTGGTAATGGTTATAACACTACCACTGGTAGAGACTGGTTATAACACTACCACTGGTAGAGACTGGTTATAACACTACCACTGGTAGAGACTGGTTATAACAACACTACCACTGGTAGAGACTGGTTATAACAACACTATCACTGGGAGAGACTGGTTATAACAACACTATCACTGGTAGAGACTGGTTATAACAACACTATCACTGGTAGAGACTGGTTATAACAACACTACCACTGGTAGAGACTGGTAATGGTTATAACACTACCACTGGTAGAGACTGGTTATAACACTACCACTGGTAGAGACTGGTTATAACACTACCACTGGTAGAGACTGGTTATAACAACACTACCACTGGTAGAGACTGGTTATAACACTACCACTGGTAGAGACTGGTCAAGGTTATAACAACACTACCACTGGTAGAGACTGGTAGTCGTTATAACACTACCACTGGAAGAGACTGGTTATAACACTACCACTGGTAGAGACTGGTTATAACACTATCACTGGTAGAGACTGGTTATAACACTACAACTGGTAGAGACTGGTTATAACAACTGGGAGAGACTGGTACACACTGGTAGAGACTGGTTATAACACTATCACTGGTAGAGACTGGTTATAACACTATCACTGGGAGAGACTGGTTATAACACTACCACTGGTAGAGGCTGGTTATAACACTACCACTGGTAGAGACTGGTAATGGTTATAACACTACCACTGGTAGAGACTGGTTATAACACTACCACTGGGAGAGACTGGTTATAACACTACCACTGGTAGAGACTGGTAATGGTTATAACACTACCACTGGTAGAGACTGGTTATAACACTACAACTTGTAGAGACTGGTTATAACACTACCACTGGTAGAGACTGGTTATAACACTATCACTGGTAGAGACTGGTTATAACACTATCACTGGTAGAGACTGGTTATAACACTATCACTGGTAGAGACTGGTTATAACACTATCACTGGTAGACACTGGTTATAACACTACCACTGGTAGAGAATGGTTATAACACTATCACTGGTAGAGACTGGTTATAACACTATCACTGGTAGAGAATGGTTATAACACTACCACTGGTAGAGACTGATAATGGTTATAACACTACCACTGGTAGAGACTGTTAATGGTTATAACACTACCACTGGTAGAGAATGGTTATAACACTATCACTGGTAGAGACTGGTTATAACACTATCACTGGTAGAGACTGGTTATAACAACACTACCACTGGTAGAGACTTGTTATAACAACACTACCACTGGCAGAGACTGGTAATGGTTATAACACTACCACTGGTAGAGACTGGTTATAACAACACTACCACTGGTAGAGACTTGTTATAACAACACTATCACTGGGAGAGACTGGTTATAACACTACCACTGGTAGAGACTGGTAATGGTTATAACACTACCACTGGTAGAGACTGGTTATAACACTACCACTGGGAGAGACTGGTTATAACACTACCACTGGTAGAGACTGGTAATGGTTATAACACTACCACTGGTAGAGACTGGTTATAACACTACAACTTGTAGAGACTGGTTATAACACTACCACTGGTAGAGAATGGTTATAACACTACCACTGGTAGAGACTGGTTATAACACTATCACTGGGAGAGACTGGTTATAACACTACCACTGGTAGAGACTGGTTATAACACTATCACTGGTAGAGACTGGTTATAACACTACCACTGGTAGAGACTGGTACTGGTTATAACAGACTGGTTATAACACTGGTAGAGACTGGTTATAACACTACCACTGGTAGAGACTGGTTATAACACTATCACTGGTAGAGACTGGTTATAACACTACCACTGGTAGAGACTGGTTATAACACTACCACTGGTAGAGACTGGTTATAACACTACCACTGGTAGAGACTGGTAATGGTTATAACACTACCACTGGTAGAGACTGGGTTATAACACTATCACTGGTAGAGACTGGTTATAACACTATCACTGGTAGAGACTGGTTATAACAACTACCACTGGTAGAGACTGGTTATAACAACACTACCACTGGGAGAGACTGGTTATAACAACACTACCACTGGTAGAGAATGGTTATAACACTACCACTGGTAGAGACTGGTTATAACAACACTATCACTGGTAGAGACTGGTTATAACACTACCACTGGTAGACTGGTTATAACACTATCACTGGTAGAGACTGGTTATAACACTACCACTGGTAGAGACTGGTTATAACACTACAACTTGTAGAGACTGGTTATAACACTACCACTGGTAGAGAATGGTTATAACACTACCACTGGTAGAGACTGGTTATAACACTATCACTGGGAGAGACTGGTTATAACACTACCACTGGTAGAGACTGGTTATAACACTATCACTGGTAGAGACTGGTTATAACACTACCACTGGTAGAGACTGGTTATAACACTATCACTGGTAGAGACTGGTTATAACACTACCACTGGTAGAGAATGGTTATAACACTACCACTGGTAGAGACTGATAATGGTTATAACACTACCACTGGTAGAGACTGGTAATGGTTATAACACTACCACTGGTAGAGAATGGTTATAACACTATCACTGGTAGAGACTGGTTATAACACTATCACTGGTAGAGACTGGTTATAACAACACTACCACTGGTAGAGACTTGTTATAACAACACTACCACTGGCAGAGACTGGTATAACACTACCACTGGTAGAGAATGGTTATAACACTACCACTGGTAGAGAACACTATTATAACAACACTACCACTGGTAGAGACTGGTTATAACACTACCACTGGTAGAGACTGGTTATAACACTACCACTGGTAGAGACTGGTTATAACACTACCACTGGTAGAGACTGGTAATGGTTATAACACTACCACTGGTAGAGACTGGTTATAACACTACAACTTGTAGAGACTGGTTATAACACTACCACTGGTAGAGAATGGTTATAACACTACCACTGGTAGAGACTGGTTATAACACTATCACTGGGAGAGACTGGTTATAACACTACCACTGGTAGAGACTGGTTATAACACTATCACTGGTAGAGACTGGTTATAACACTACCACTGGTAGAGACTGGTTATAACACTATCACTGGTAGAGACTGGTTATAACACTACCACTGGTAGAGACTGGTTATAACACTACCACTGGTAGAGACTGGTTATAACACTACCACTGGTAGAGACTGGTTATAACACTATCACTGGTAGAGACTGGTTATAACACTACCACTGGTAGAGACTGGTTATAACACTACCACTGGTAGAGACTGGTTATAACACTACCACTGGTAGAGACTGGTTATAACACTATCACTGGGAGAGACTGGTTATAACACTACCACTGGTAGAGACTGGTAATGGTTATAACACTACCACTGGTAGAGACTGGTTATAACACTACCACTGGTAGAGACTGGTAATGGTTATAACACTATCACTGGTAGAGACTGGTTATATAACACTGGTAGAGACTGGTTATAACACTACCACTGGTAGAGACTGGTTATAACACTACCACTGGTAGAGACTGGTTATAACACTACCACTGGTAGAGACTGGTTATAACACTACCACTGGTAGAGACTGGTTATAACACTACCACTGGTAGAGACTGGTTATAACACTACCACTGGTAGAGACTGGTTATAACAACACTACCACTGGTAGAGACTGGTTATAACAACACTACCACTGGTAGAGACTGGTTATAAACACTACCACTGGTAGAGACTGGTTATAACACTACCACTGGTAGAGACTGGTTATAACAACACTACCACTGGTAGAGACTGGTTATAACACTATCACTGGTAGAGACTGGTTATAACAACTATCACTGGTAGAGACTGGTTATAACAACACTATCACTGGTAGAGACTGGTTATAACAACACTACCACTGGTAGAGACTGGTAATGGTTATAACACTACCACTGGTAGAGACTGGTTATAACACTACCACTGGTAGAGACTGGTTATAACACTACCACTGGTAGAGACTGGTTATAACAACACTACCACTGGTAGAGACTGGTTATAACACTACCACTGGTAGAGACTGGTCAAGGTTATAACAACACTACCACTGGTAGAGACTGGTAGTGGTTATAACACTACCACTGGTAGAGACTGGTTATAACACTACCACTGGTAGAGACTGGTTATAACACTATCACTGGTAGAGACTGGTTATAACACTACAACTGGTAGAGACTGGTTATAACACTATCACTGGGAGAGACTGGTTATAACAACACTACCACTGGTAGAGACTGGTTATAACACTATCACTGGTAGAGACTGGTTATAACACTACCACTGGTAGAGGCTGGTTATAACA
Source organism: Oncorhynchus nerka (assembly GCF_034236695.1). Lineage (NCBI taxonomy): Eukaryota > Metazoa > Chordata > Actinopteri > Salmoniformes > Salmonidae > Oncorhynchus > Oncorhynchus nerka. Next base: position 70,126,501 of record NC_088403.1, read on the forward strand.
CTACCACTGGTAGAGACTGGTAATGGTTATAACACTACCACTGGTAGAGACTGGTTATAACACTACCACTGGGAGAGACTGGTTATAACACTACCACTGGTAGAGACTGGTAATGGTTATAACACTACCACTGGTAGAGACTGGTTATAACACTACAACTTGTAGAGACTGGTTATAACACTACCACTGGTAGAGAATGGTTATAACACTACCACTGGTAGAGACTGGTTATAACAACACTACCACTGGTAGAGACTGGTAATGGTTATAACACTATCACTGGTAGAGACTGGTTATAACACTACAACTGGTAGAGACTGGTTATAACACTACCACTGGTAGAGACTGGTAATGGTTATAACACTACCACTGGTAGAGACTGGTTATAACACTACCACTGGTAGAGACTGGTTATAACAACACTACCACTGGTAGAGACTGGTTATAACACTACCACTGGTAGAGACTGGTTATAACACTACCACTGGTAGAGACTGGTTATAACAACACTACCACTGGTAGAGACTGGTTATAACAACACTACCACTGGTAGAGACTGGTAATGGTTATAACACTACCACTGGTAGAGACTGGTTATAACACTACCACTGGTAGAGACTGGTTATAACAACACTACCACTGGTAGAGACTGGTTATAACAACACTATCACTGGGAGAGACTGGTTATAACAACACTATCACTGGTAGAGACTGGTTATAACAACACTATCACTGGTAGAGACTGGTTATAACAACACTACCACTGGTAGAGACTGGTTATAACACTACCACTGGTAGAGACTGGTTATAACACTACCACTGGTAGAGACTGGTTATAACACTACCACTGGTAGAGACTGGTTATAACAACATAACACTACCACTGGTAGAGACTGGTTATAACACTACCACTGGTAGAGACTGGTCAAGGTTATAACACTACACTCACTGGTAGAGACTGGTAGTGGTTATAACACTACCACTGGTAGAGACTGGTTATAACACTACCACTGGTAGAGACTGGTTATAACACTATCACTGGTAGAGACTGGTTATAACACTACCACTGGTAGAGGCTGGTTATAACACTACCACTGGTAGAGACTGGTAATGGTTATAACACTACCACTGGTAGAGACTGGTTATAACACTACCACTGGGAGAGACTGGTTATAACACTACCACTGGTAGAGACTGGTAATGGTTATAACACTACCACTGGTAGAGACTGGTTATAACACTACAACTTGTAGAGACTGGTTATAACACTACCACTGGTAGAGAATGGTTATAACACTACCACTGGTAGAGACTGGTTATAACACTATCACTGGTAGAGACTGGTTATAACACTATCACTGGTAGAGACTGGTTATAACACTATCACTGGTAGAGACTGGTTATAACACTATCACTGGTAGAGACTGGTTATAACAACACTACCACTGGTAGAGACTTGTTATAACAACACTACCACTGGCAGAGAATGGTAATGGTTATAACACTACCACTGGTAGAGAATGGTTATAACAACACTACCACTGGTAGAGACTTGTTATAACAACACTATCACTGGGAGAGACTGGTTATAACACTACCACTGGTAGAGACTGGTTATAACACTACCACTGGTAGAGAATGGTTATAACACTACCACTGGTAGAGACTGGTTATAACACTACCACTGGTAGAGACTGGTTATAACAGCACTACCACTGGTAGAGACTGGTTATAACACTACCACTGGTAGAGACTGGTTATAACACTACCACTGGTAGAGACTGGTCAAGGTTATAACAACACTTCTACTGGGAGAGACTGGTTATAACACTACCACTGGTAGAGACTGGTTATAACACTATCACTGGTAGAGACTGGTTATAACACTACCACTGGTAGAGACTGGTTATAACACTACCACTGGTAGAGACTGGTTATAACACTATCACTGGTAGAGACTGGTAATGGTTATAACAACTCTGTACTCTGGTTAATTGCGAAATTCCCTAAACTTTCCCAAAACGTTTCCTGCTTGGAAGATTCATAATGGGGATACAATAGGCTGGAAATCCAGGAGTCCTTCAACTTGGATCTCTGGAAAACACTGGCTGGTTTGTTTTTATGTTAATGAAGGCATTTCTGCATTTCAACAAGATACCCAGAAGCATTACTAACTTGTGTTCTCACTCTGGTCTCCTTTCCTTCCTTCTAGTCCTCTGCTGGTCTCCTCTCCTTCCTTCTAGTCCTCTGCTGGTCTCCTTTCCTTCCTTCTAGTCCTCTGCTGGTCTCCTCTCCTTCCTTCTAGTCCTCTGCTGGTCTCCTTTCCTTCCTTCTAGTCCTCTGCTGGTCTCCTTTCCTTCCTTCTAGTCCTCTGCTGGTCTCCTCTCCTTCCTTCTAGTCCTCTGCTGGTCTCCTCTCCTTCCTTCTAGTCCTCTGCTGGTCTCCTCTCCTTCCTTCTAGTCCTCTGCTGGTCTCCTCTCCTTCCTTCTAGTCCTCTGCTGGTCTCCTTTCCTTCCTTCTAGTCCTCTGCTGGTCTCCTTTACTTCCTTCTAGTCCTCTGCTGGTCTCCTCTCCTTCCTTCTAGTCCTCTGCTGGTCTCCTTTCCTTCCTTCTAGTCCTCTGCTGGTCTCCTTTCCTTCCTTCTAGTCCTCTGCTGGTCTCCTCTCCTTCCTTCTAGTCCTCTGCTGGTCTCCTCTCCTTCCTTCTAGTCCTCTGCTGGTCTCCTTTCCTTCCTTCTAGTCCTCTGCTGGTCTCCTTTCCTTCCTTCTAGTCCTCTACTGGTCTCCTCTCCTTCCTTCTAGTCCTCTACTGGTCTCCTCTCCTTCCTTCTAGTCCTCTGCTGGTCTCCTCTCCTTCCTTCTAGTCCTCTGCTGGTCTCCTCTCCTTCCTTCTAGTCCTCTACTGGTCTCCTCTCCTTTCTTCTAGTCCTCTGCTGGTCTCCTTTCCTTCCTTCTAGTCCTCTGCTGGTCTCCTTTCCTTCCTTCTAGTCTTCTGCTGGTCTCCTCTCCTTCCTTCTAGTCCTCTACTAGACTCCTCTCCTTCCTTCTAGTCCTCTGCTGGTCTCCTCTCCTTCCTTCTAGTCCTCTACTAGACTCCTTTCCTTCCTTCTAGTCCTCTACTAGACTCCTCTCCTTCCTTCTAGTCCTCTACTAGACTCCTCTCCTTCCTTCTAGTCCTCTGGACTACCCTCTTTCTTCAGACCGCCGAGACAAACTTTACACCTCACCTAACTCATGCCTCTCTTTATGGTCACTCAGTGTGTTTTTGTGTGTGTGATTGAGAGATAGACGGAGAGAGAGAGAGAGAGAGAGAGAGAGAGAGAGAGAGAGAAAAATACACACTCGACAGGTCAGGTTTAGAGGCGGTAGGAGGGGAGAGAGAGTGACATGCCTCACTCCACAGGTCAGGTTTGGAGGGGAGAGAGAGAGAGAGAGCGAGAGAGAGAGAGCGAGAGAGAGAGAGAGAGAGAGAGAGAGAGAGAGAGAGAGAGAGAGAGAGATTTTCTTGTTTGTGTATTGTGTATTTATGACTATTGTGAATTGTTTCAAATAATTCAGTGTTATCTGCCGTTGATAGTTTTTAATGTCACCTCATCGAATTTCAATAAATCATTTTCTGTCTCTCAGTCACTTAGTATCTATGAGCCCTAGCCACTTCCTCAATGTGTTCTAGAATGCCAGGTGCCCCTTTCTATGTTCTATTTAAGCACTAAGGCACAAGTCAGTGTTGAATACAGTCGCAGGTAAAAGGCGGGCCTGTAAACCCATTAACCTGTGACTGTTTTGAGCATGTACTTCAGCACTGACTCGCGTGCCTTATTGCTTGTATAAAATATTTTCCAACATGGTAACCTTTGTCCCCAGGCTATGACGCACAGCTCATACACGCCTCACCATATAATTCTATCGGAGTGACTTACAGAGTAAAGTATTTCCCTTCATTTCATTTGAACCAATCACACAACAGAGGGTTGTAGGGGGAAGGTGTTGTGGGAGGTGATTGGTTGGTAGATTTAAGCCAATTATGTGGCTGAGTCATTGGTGCCAATCTCCCGGTACGCTGTATTGGCTAAGGCCGAGTTCGGCACATTGGTCCAGACACACACACACACACACACACACTGTCACACACACACACACTGTCACACACACACTGTCACACACACACACACTGTCACACACACACAAACACACATCTTACCTTTGGTTAGTGCATTTGGACGGAAGCATAATCTAGGAATAAGATTTCCATCATTTTAAAATAACAAGGAATTTGTATCAAAATGAAAACGATTTCATTCCTCCAGGAAAGGAAATAGCCTGCCAATAATTGTTAGTTATTTTGGTCATGTTGGTACAGATGCCCTCCGATCTTTAAATTCATTATTTTTGCATAGTTGCTATGCTAAAGGACTGGTCGTTCTAACAAATGTGGTTGAAGTGTAGACTGTCTGACGCTAAACTAGCAGCTAACAGTCAAACATCTGGAATGGCAGTAAACTAGCAGCGAACAGTCAAACATCTGGAATGGCAGTAAACTAGCAGCGAACAGTCAAACATCTGGAATGGCAGTAAACTAGCAGCTAACAGTCAAACATCTGGAATGGCAGTAAACTAGCAGCGAACAGTCAAACATCTGGAATGGCAGTAAACTAGCAGCGAACAGTCAAACATCTGGAATGGCAGTAAACTAGCAGCTAACAGTCAAACATCTGGAATGGCAGTAAACTAGCAGCAGTCAAACATCTGGAATGGCAGTAAACTAGCAGCGAACAGTCAAACATCTGGAATGGCAGTAAACTAGCAGCGAACAGTCAAACATCTGGAATGGAAGTAAACTAGCAGCGAACAGTCAAACATCTGGAATGGCAGTAAACTAGCAGCGAACAGTCAAACATCTGGAATGGCAGTAAACTAGCAGCTAACAGTCAAACATCTGGAATGGCAGTAAACTAGCAGCGAACAGTCAATCATCTGGAATGGCAGTAAACTAGCAGCGAACAGTCAAACATCTGGAATGGCAGTAAACTAGCAGCGAACAGTCAAATATCTGGAATGGCAGTAAACTAGCAGCTAACAGTCAAACATCTGGAATGGCAGTAAACTAGCAGCGAACAGTCAAACATCTGGAATGGCAGTAAACTAGCAGCGAACAGTCAAACATCTGGAATGGCAGTAAACTAGCAGCTAACAGTCAAACATCTGGAATTGCAGTAAACTAGCAGCGAACAGTCAAACATCTGGAATGGCAGTAAACTAGCAGCGAACAGTCAAACATCTGGAATGGCTAGCAGCGAACAGTCAAACATCTGGAATGCAGCGAACAGTCAAACATCTGGAATGGCAGTAAACTAGCAGCTAACAGTCAAACATCTGGAATGGCAGTAAACTAGCAGCGAACAGTCAAACATCTGGAATGGCAGTAAACTAGCAGCGAACAGTCAAACATCTGGAATGGCAGTAAACTAGCAGCTAACAGTCAAACATCTGGAATGGCAGTAAACTAGCAGCGAACAGTCAAACATCTGGAATGGCAGTAAACTAGCAGCGAACAGTCAAACATCTGGAATGGCAGTAAACTAGCAGCGAACAGTCAAACATCTGGAATGGCAGTAAACTAGCAGCGAACAGTCAAACATCTGGAATGGCAGTAAACTAGCAGCGAACAGTCAAACATCTGGAATGGCAGTAAACTAGCAGCTAACAGTCAAACATCTGGAATGGCAGTAAACTAGCAGCGAACAGTCAATCATCTGGAATGGCAGTAAACTAGCAGCGAACAGTCAAACATCTGGAATGGCTAAACTAGCAGAACAGTCAAATATCTGGAATGGCAGTAAACTAGCAGCTAACAGTCAAACATCTGGAATGGCAGTAAACTAGCAGCGAACAGTCAAACATCTGGAATGGCAGTAAACTAGCAGCGAACAGTCAAACATCTGGAATGGCAGTAAACTAGCAGCTAACAGTCAAACATCTGGAATTGCAGTAAACTAGCAGCGAACAGTCAAACATCTGGAATGGCAGTAAACTAGCAGCGAACAGTCAAACATCTGGAATGGAAGTAAACTAGCAGCGAACAGTCAAACATCTGGAATGGCAGTAAACTAGCAGCGAACAGTCAAACATCTGGAATGGCAGTAAACTAGCAGCTAACAGTCAAACATCTGGAATGGCAGTAAACTAGCAGCGAACAGTCAAACATCTGGAATGGCAGTAAACTAGCAGCTAACAGTCAAACATCTGGAATGGCAGTAAACTGGCAGCTAACAGTCAAACATCTGGAATGGCAGTAAACTAGCAGCTAACAGTCAAACATCTGGAATGGCAGTAAACTAGCAGCGAACAGTCAAACATCTGGAATGGCAGTAAACTAGCAGCTAACAGTCAAACATCTGGAATGGCAGTAAACTAGCAGCGAACAGTCAAACATCTGGAATGGCAGTAAACTAGCAGCTAACAGTCAAACATCTGGAATGGCAGTAAACTAGCAGCTAACAGTCAAACATCTGGAATGGCAGTAAACTAGCAGCTAACAGTCAAACATCTGGAATGGCAGTAAACTAGCAGCGAACAGTCAAACATCTGGAATGGCAGTAAACTAGCAGCTAACAGTCAAACATCTGGAATGGCAGTAAACTAGCAGCGAACAGTCAAACATCTGGAATGGCAGTAAACTAGCAGTGAACAGTCAAACATCTGGAATGGCAGTAAACTAGCAGCGAACAGTCAAACATCTGGAATGGCAGTAAACTATCAAACATCTGGAATGGCAGTAAACTAGCAGCTAACAGTCAAACATCTGGAATGGCAGTAAACTAGCAGTGAACAGTTAAACATCTGGAATGGAAGTAAACTAGCAGCGAACAGTCAAAAATCTGGAATGCTAGCTAACTTCAGTTAATTACATTGATGCGTGAATTCTTTTATTTTTTCCCCTTTTTTCATGGTATCCAATTGGTAGTTACAGTCTTGTCCCATCGCCGAACCCGGGTCTGCAGGGATGTCTCTAGCACTGCGATGCAGTGTCTTAGACCGCTCAGAAAAAAAGTGAATTTCTCATCTGGATGCCGTTCACTATATACGGTACTACAAGGGAGATCGCAATTCAAATGTTAGGTCAAGTGTCAAAATGTAGACGCTGAAAGAGAATTCTACTCTTCGACTCTGGCGCTCAATTTATAAATCAGGAAATGTTTTGATCAACTTTGAACTAAATGTAAATTGTTTTGCATATATATCTTCCTTTATATGTTGTGAATACATTTGGTAAATATCAATGTTGTCTGATTTACCGTTTGTATGTCTCTCTGTCTCTCTTATTCCAAGATGGCTTAGCAGTTAGATAACAGATAGTCCTGACTGCTATTAGCCCATAGAAACACATTGAATAACAGATAGTCCTTACTGCTATTAGCCCATAGAAACACATTGAATAACAGATAGTCCTTACTGCTATTAGCCAATAGAAACACATTGAATAACAGATAGTCCTTACTGCTATTAGCCCATAGAAACACATTGAATAACAGATAGTCCTTACACAATGAATAACAGATAGTCCTTACTGCTATTAGCCATAGAAACACATTGAATAACAGATAGTCCTTACTGCTATTTGAATAACAGATAGTCCTGACATAGAAACACATTGAATAACAGATAGTCCTGACTGCTATTAGCCCATAGAAACACATTGAATAACAGATAGTCCTTACTGCTATTAGAAACACAATGAATAACAGATAGTCCTTACTGCTATTAGCCAATAGAAACACATTGAATAACAGATAGTCCTTACTGCTATTAGCCCATAGAAACACATTGAATAACAGATAGTCCTTACTGCTATTAGAAACACATTGAATAACAGACAGTCCTTACTGCTATTAGAAACACATTGAATAACAGACAGTCCTTACTGCTATTAGCCAATAGAAACACATTGAATAACAGATAGTCCTTACTGCTATTAGCCAATAGAAACACATTGAATAACAGATAGTCCTTACTGCTATTAGCCAATAGAAACACATTGAATAACAGATAGTCCTTACTGCTATTAGCCCATAGAAACACATTGAATAACAGATTCATATATGGAATAACATGAATACATCAAAAAGGAAGTTTGTTTTAAAGTGTCTGTCCTAAATCTGAGCGATATGAGATGTTTTGACACATATTTGACCCCTTGTTTTAGGCACTAAACTATTTCCATATATACTGTCGTCCCATTCATGTGTTTTAACTGATACCAGGCTGCCTTCAGAAGATACAAGATATCTCTAGCTTAAACTGATACATTGTATGGGGATTTAATTCGATTTTTGCAGGGGCGTGGACATCGACTCCATGGGGTTTAAAGAGGATAGTTGGGATACTGAAAAGATAGTCTTCATTGGTATTCATATAAACCTGTTTTGGCCAATTCAACATATCAATGTAGGACTCATTACATAACATCTGTTTCCTCCTAGAGGAGAAAGCACATTGAATCAATCCAACATTCAATGATTCTTCTCTCTCTCTCTCTTAGCCCATCTCATCTCTCTCCTCTACTGCTCTTAGCCAATCTCTCTCCGTCCTTACTCTCTCCGTCTCTCTCTCCGTCTCTCTCTCCGTCTCTCTCTCCGTCTCTCCCATCTCTCTCTAGTCTCTTACTGCTATCTCTATTAACAGATGATCCTTACTGCTATTAGCTCCATAGAAACTCTCTGTCTTACTGCTCTCTAGAATCTGTCTCTCTCTAGCCCATCTTGAATCTCTCTTTCTGCTCTCTCTCTCTAGTCTTACTCTCTCTCTCTCTCTCTCTCTCTCTTACTCTCTCTCTCTCTTCTGTCTCTTTCCCAGACATTGGACTGTAGGCAGGTGACCTTGGTAGGCTAGTTAATAAATACGTTAATTTATGACAGCAGTCTAAATCTATAATCCCCAGCAGGTCGTGGGAAGAAGAACACTGTGTTTCACTCCTGTCAAGCCAGAGGAAGTTTTGAGTTAGAACTCAAAGTACGTGTTCCTCATTTCCAATGTTCTCTATAAACTGCCTGTGGGGCGCGTATCTCCCCTGGGACTATATCAGCCTGTACAGAGAAGCACCAGATTGAACTTGACTCAACTTGCTAGAGTTTTCCCCTTTAGTTAACACTATCAACCTTACCCTTTAGTTAACACTATCAACGTTCCCCTTTAGTTAACACGATCAACGTTCCCCTTTAGTTAACACGTTACCCTTTAGTTAACACTATCAACGTTCCCCTTTAGTTAACACTATCAACCTTACCCTTTAGTTAACACTATCAACGTTACCCTTTAGTTAACACTATCAACGTTCCCCTTTAGTTAACACGATCAACGTTCCCCTTTAGTTAACACGATCAACGTTACCCTTTAGTTAACACTATCAACGTTCCCCTTTAGTTAACACTTACCCTTTAGTTAACACTATCAAACTTACCCTTTAGTTAACACATAATCAAACTTACCCTTTAGTTAACACTATCAACGTTCCCCTTTAGCTAACACAATCAACGTTCCCTTTAGTTAAAACACGATCAACCTTACCCTTTAGTTAACACAATCAACGTTCCCTTTAGTTAACACTATCAACGTTCCCTTTAGCTAACACAATCAACGTTCCCCTTTAGTTAACTATCAACCTTACCCTTTAGATAACACAATCAACGTTTCCTTTAGTTAACACTATCAACGTTCCCCTTTAGTTAACACAATCACCGTTCCCTTTAGTTAACACTATCAACGTTCCCCTTTAGTTAACACTATCAACGTTCCCCTTTAGTTAACACTATCAACCTTACTTCTCTTTAGTTAACTCTCTCTCAACCTTACACTTTAGTTAACACTATCAACCTTACCCTTTAGTTAACACTCTCAACGTTCCCCTTTAGTTAACACTATCAACCTTACCCTTTAGTTACCACTATCAACCTTACACTTTAGTTAACACTTTCAACCTTACACTTTAGTTAACACTATCAACCTTACCCTTTAGTTAACTCTCTCAACGTTCACCTTTAGTTAACACGTTCCCTTTAGTTAACACTATCAACCTTACCCTTTAGTTAACACGTTCCCTTTAGTTAACACTATCAACATTACCCTTTAGTTAACACTCAACGTTCCCCTTTAGTTAACACTATCAACGTTCCCCTTTAGTTAACACGATCAACCTTACACTTTAGTTAACACTATCAACCTTACCCTTTAGTTAACACTATCAACCTTACCCTTTAGTTAACACTATCAACCTTACCCTTTAGTTAACACGATCAACGTTCCCCTTTAGTTAACACTATCAACCTTACCCTTTAGTTAACACTATCAACGTTACCTTTAGTTAACACTATCAACCTTACCCCTTTAGTTAACACGTTCCCTTTAGTTAACACTATCAACGTTCCCCTTTAGTTAACACGATCAACCTTACACTTTAGTTAACACGATCAACGTTACCCTTTAGTTAACACTATCAACGTTCCCCTTTAGTTAACACGTTACCCTTTAGTTAACACTATCAAACTTACCCTTTAGTTAACACTATCAAACTTACCCTTTAGTTAACACTATCAAACTTACCCTTTAGTTAACACTATCAACGTTCCCCTTTAGCTAACACAATCAACGTTCCCCTTTAGTTAACACGATCAACCTTACCCTTTAGTTAACACAATCAACGTTCCCCTTTAGTTAACACTATCAACGTTCCCCTTTAGCTAACACAATCAACGTTCCCCTTTAGTTAACACGATCAACCTTACCCTTTAGTTAACACAATCAACGTTCCCCTTTAGTTAACACTATCAACGTTCCCCTTTAGTTAACACTATCACCGTTCCCCTTTAGTTAACACTATCAACGTTCCCCTTTAGTTAACACGATCATCGTTCCCCTTTAGTTAACACAATCAACGTTCCCCTTTAGTTAACACTATCAACGTTCCCCTTTAGTTAACACTATCAACCTTACCCTTTAGTTAACACTATCAACGTTCCCCTTTAGTTAACACTATCAACCTTACACTTTAGTTAACACAATCAACGTTCCCCTTTAGTTAACACTATCAACGTTCCCCTTTAGCTAACACAATCAACGTTCCCCTTTAGTTAACACGATCAACCTTACCCTTTAGTTAACACAATCAACGTTCCCCTTTAGTTAACACTATCAACGTTCCCCTTTAGTTAACACAATCACCGTTCCCCTTTAGTTAACACTATCAACGTTCCCCTTTAGTTAACACGATCATCGTTCCCCTTTAGTTAACACAATCAACGTTCCCCTTTAGTTAACACTATCAACGTTCCCCTTTAGTTAACACTATCAACCTTACCCTTTAGTTAACACTATCAACGTTCCCCTTTAGTTAACACTATCAACCTTTAGTTACACTTTTAGTTAACACGATCAACCTTACACTTTAGTTAACACTATCAACCTTACCCTTTAGTTAACACGATCAACGTTCCCCTTTAGTTAACACTATCAACCTTACCCTTTAGTTAACACTATCAACCTTACACTTTAGTTAACACGATCAACCTTACACTTTAGTTAACACTATCAACCTTACCCTTTAGTTAACACGATCAACGTTCCCCTTTAGTTAACACGTTCCCCTTTAGTTAACACTATCAACCTTACCCTTTAGTTAACACGTTCCCCTTTAGTTAACACTATCAACATTACCCTTTAGTTAACACGATCAACGTTCCCCTTTAGTTAACACTATCAACGTTCCCTTTAGTTAACACGATCAACCTTACACTTTAGTTAACACTATCAACGTTCCCCTTTAGTTAACACTATCAACCTTACCCTTTAGTTAACACTATCAACCTTACCCTTTAGTTAACACGATCAACGTTCCCCTTTAGTTAACACTATCAACCTTACCCTTTAGTTAACACGATCAACCTTACACTTTAGTTAACACTATCAACCTTACCCTTTAGTTAACACGTTCCCCTTTAGTTAACACGATCAACCTTACCCTTTAGTTAACACTATCAAACTTACCCTTTAGTTAACACTATCAAACTTACCCTTTAGTTAACACTATCAAACTTACCCTTTAGTTAACACTATCAACGTTCCCCTTTAGCTAACACAATCAACGTTCCCCTTTAGCTAACACAATCAACGTTCCCCTTTAGTTAACACGATCAACCTTACCCTTTAGTTAACACAATCAACGTTCCCCTTTAGTTAACACTATCAACGTTCCCCTTTAGTTAACACAATCACCGTTCCCCTTTAGTTAACACTATCAACGTTCCCCTTTAGTTAACACGATCATCGTTCCCCTTTAGTTAACACAATCAACGTTCCCCTTTAGTTAACACTATCAACGTTCCCCTTTAGTTAACACTATCAACCTTACCCTTTAGTTAACACTATCAACCTTACACTTTAGTTAACACGATCAACCTTACACTTTAGTTAACACTATCAACCTTACCCTTTAGTTAACACTATCAACGTTCCCCTTTAGTTAACACTATCAACCTTACCCTTTAGTTAACACTATCAACCTTACACTTTAGTTAACACTATCAACCTTACCCTTTAGTTAACACGATCAACGTTCCCCTTTAGTTAACACGTTCCCCTTTAGTTAACACTATCAACCTTACCCTTTAGTTAACACTATCAACCTTACACTTTAGTTAACACTATCAACCTTACACTTTAGTTAACACTATCAACGTTCCCCTTTAGTTAACACTATCAACGTTCCCCTTTAGTTAACACGATCAACCTTACACTTTAGTTAACACTATCAACCTTACCCCTTAGTTAACACTATCAACCTTACCCTTTAGTTAACACTATCAACCTTACCCTTTAGTTAACACTATCAACCTTAACCTTTAGTTAACACTATCAACCTTAACCTTTAGTTAACACTATCAACCTTACACTTTAGTTAACACTATCAACCTTACCCTTTAGTTAACACTATCAACGTTCCCCTTTAGTTAACACTATCAACGTTCCCCTTTAGTTAACACGATCAACCTTACACTTTAGTTAACACTATCAACCTTACCCTTTAGTTAACACGTTCCCCTTTAGTTAACACGATCAACGTTCCCCTTTAGTTAACACGATCAACCTTACACTTTAGTTAACACAATCAACGTTCCCCTTTAGTTAACACGATCAACGTTCCCCTTTAGTTAACACGATCAACCTTACCTTTAGTTAACACTATCAACGTTCCCCTTTAGTTAACACTATCAACCTTCACCCTTTAGTTAACACTACAATCCCTTTAGTTAACACTATCAACGTTCCCCTTTAGTTAACTACTATCAACGTTCCCCTTTAGTTAACTATATCAACGTTCCCCTTTAGTTAACACTATCAACGTTCCCTTTAGTTAACACTATCAACGTTCCCCTTTAGTTAACACTATCAACCTCCCTTTAGTTAACACGTTCCCCTTTAGTTAACACTATCAACGTTCCCCTTTAGTTAACACTATCAACCTTACCCTTTAGTTAACACTATCAACCTTACCCTTTAGTTAACACTATCAACGTTCCCCTTTAGTTAACACTATCAACGTTCCCTTTAGTTAACACTTCAACCTTTAGTTAACACTATCAACGTTCCCTTTAGTTAACATGTTAAACCTTTAGTTAACACTATCAACGTTCCCCTTTAGTTAACACGATCAACGTTCCCCTTTAGTTAACAACGTTCCCTTTAGTTAACACTATCAACGTTCCCCTTTAGTTAACACAATCAACGCTCCCTTTAGTTAACACGATCAACATTCCCTTTAGTTAACACGTTCCCCTTTAGTTAACACTATCAACGTTCCCCTTTAGTTAACACGATCAACGTTCCCCTTTAGTTAACACGATCAACATTCCCATTTAGTTAACACGTTCCCTTTAGTTAACACTATCAACCTTACCTTTAGTTAACACTATCAACCTTACCCTTTAGTTAACACGATCAACCTTCCCTTTAGTTAACACTATCAACCTTACCCTTTAGTTAACACGATCAACCTTCCCCTTTAGTTAACACTATCAACCTTACCCTTTAGTTAACACTATCAACCTTACCCTTTAGTTAACACTATCAACCTTACCCTTTAGTTAACACGATCAACCTTACACTTTAGTTAACACTATCAACCTTACCCTTTAGTTAACACGATCAACGTTCCCCTTTAGTTAACACGTTCCCCTTTAGTTAACACTATCAACCTTACCCTTTAGTTAACACGTTCCCCTTTAGTTAACACTATCAACATTACCCTTTAGTTAACACGATCAACGTTCCCCTTTAGTTAACACTATCAACGTTCCCCTTTAGTTAACACGATCAACCTTACACTTTAGTTAACACTATCAACCTTACCCTTTAGTTAACACTATCAACCTTACCCTTTAGTTAACACTATCAACCTTACCATTTAGTTAACACGATCAACGTTCCCCTTTAGTTAACACTATCAACCTTACCCTTTAGTTAACACGATCAACCTTACACTTTAGTTAACACTATCAACCTTACCCTTTAGTTAACACGTTCCCCTTTAGTTAACACGATCAACGTTCCCCTTTAGTTAACACTATCAACCTTACCCTTTAGTTAACACTATCAAACTTACCCTTTAGTTAACACTATCAAACTTACCCTTTAGTTAACACTATCAAACTTACCCTTTAGTTAACACTATCAACGTTCCCCTTTAGTTAACACAATCAACGCCCCTTTAGTTAACACAATCAACGTTCCCCTTTAGTTAACACGATCAACCTTACCCTTTAGTTAACACAATCAACGTTCCCTTTAGTTAACACTATCAACGTTCCCTTTAGTTAACACAATCACCGTTCCCCTTTAGTTAACACTATCAACGTTCCCCTTTAGTTAACACGATCATCGTTCCCTTTAGTTAACACAATCAACGTTCCCTTTAGTTAACACTATCAACGTTCCCTTTAGTTAACACTATCAACATTTACCCTTTAGTTAACACTATCAACCTCCCCTTTAGTTAACACGATCAACCTTACCCTTTAGTTAACACTATCAACCTTACCCTTTAGTTAACACTATCAACGTTCCCCTTTAGTTAACACTATCAACCTTACCCTTTAGTTAACACTATCAACCTTACACTTTAGTTAACACTATCAACCTTACCTTTAGTTAACACGATCAACGTTCCCCTTTAGTTAACACTATCAACCTTCCCCTTTAGTTAACACTATCAACCTTACCCTTTAGTTAACACTATCAACCTTACACTTTAGTTAACACTATCAACCTTACCCTTTAGTTAACACTATCAACGTTCCCCTTTAGTTAACACTATCAACGTTCCCCTTTAGTTAACACTATCAACCTTACACTTTAGTTAACACTATCAACCTTACCCTTTAGTTAACACTATCAACCTTACCCCTTTAGTTAACACTATCAACGTTCCCCTTTAGTTAACACTATCAACCTTAACCTTTAGTTAACACTATCAACCTTAACCTTTAGTTAACACTATCAACCTTACACTTTAGTTAACACTATCAACCTTACCCTTTAGTTAACACTATCAACGTTCCCCTTTAGTTAACACTATCAACGTTCCCCTTTAGTTAACACGATCAACCTTACACTTTAGTTAACACTATCAACCTTACCCTTTAGTTAACACGTTCCCCTTTAGTTAACACGATCAACGTTCCCCTTTAGTTAACACGATCAACCTTACACTTTAGTTAACACAATCAACGTTCCCCTTTAGTTAACACGATCAACGTTCCCCTTTAGTTAACACGATCAACCTTACACTTTAGTTAACACTATCAACGTTCCCCTTTAGTTAACACTATCAACCTTACCCTTTAGTTAACACGATCCCCTTTAGTTAACACTATCAACGTTCCCCTTTAGTTAACTATATCAACGTTCCCCTTTAGTTAACTATATCAACGTTCCCCTTTAGTTAACACTATCAACGTTCCCCTTTAGTTAACACTATCAACGTTCCCCTTTAGTTAACACGATCAACGTTCCCCTTTAGTTAACACGTTCCCCTTTAGTTAACACTATCAACGTTCCCCTTTAGTTAACACTATCAACCTTACCCTTTAGTTAACACTATCAACCTTACCCTTTAGTTAACACTATCAACGTTCCCCTTTAGTTAACACTATCAACGTTCCCCTTTAGTTAACACGTTACCCTTTAGTTAACACTATCAACGTTCCCCTTTAGTTAACATGTTACCCTTTAGTTAACACTATCAACGTTCCCCTTTAGTTAACACGATCAACGTTCCCCTTTAGTTAACACGTTCCCCTTTAGTTAACACTATCAACGTTCCCCTTTAGTTAACACGGTCAACGTTCCCCTTTAGTTAACACGATCAACATTCCCCTTTAGTTAACACGTTCCCCTTTAGTTAACACTATCAACGTTCCCCTTTAGTTAACACGATCAACGTTCCCCTTTAGTTAACACGATCAACATTCCCATTTAGTTAACACGTTCCCCTTTAGTTAACACTATCAACCTTACCCTTTAGTTAACACTATCAACCTTACCCTTTAGTTAACACGATCAACCTTACCCTTTAGTTAACACTATCAACCTTACCCTTTAGTTAACACGATCAATGTTCCCCTTTAGTTAACACTATCAACCTTACCCTTTAGTTAACACTATCAACCTTACCCTTTAGTTAACACTATCAACCTTACCCTTTAGTTAACACTATCAACCTTACCCTTTAGTTAACACTATCAACGTTCCCCTTTAGTTAACACTATCAACGTTCCCCTTTAGTTAACACTATCAACGTTCCCCTTTAGTTAACACTATCAACCTTACCCTTTAGTTAACACTATCAACCTTACCCTTTAGTTAACACTATCAACCTTCCCCTTTAGTTAACACGTTCCCCTTTAGTTAACACTATCAACGTTCCCCTTTAGGTAACACGTTCCCCTTTAGTTAACACTATCAACGTTCCCCTTTAGTTAACACTATCAACGTTCCCCTTTAGTTAACACTATCAACATTCCCCTTTAGTTAACACTATCAACGTTCCCCTTTAGTTAACACTATCAACGTTCCCCTTTAGTTAACACTATCACAGTTCCCCTTTAGTTAACACTATCAACGTTCCCCTTTAGTTAACACAATCAACGTTCCCCTTTAGTTAACACTATCAACGTTCCCCTTTAGTTAACACTATCAACCTTACCCTTTAGTTAACACGATCAACGTTCCCCTTTAGTTAACACTATCAACCTTACCCTTTAGTTAACACTATCAACCTTACCCTTTAGTTAACACTATCAACGTTCCCCTTTAGTTAACACGTTCCCCTTTAGTTAACACTATCAACGTTCCCCTTTAGTTAACACGTTACCCTTTAGTTAACACTATCAACGTTCCCCTTTAGTTAACACTATCAACGTTCCCCTTTAGTTAACACTATCAACGTTCCCCTTTAGGTAACACGATCAACGTTCCCCTTTAGTTAACACTATCAACGTTCCCCTTTAGTTAACACGATCAACCGATCCCCTTTAGTTAACACTATCAACGTTCCCCTTTAGGTAACACGTTCCCCTTTAGTTAACACTATCAACATTCCCCTTTAGTTAACACTATCAACGTTCCCCTTTAGTTAACACTATCAACGTTCCCCTTTAGGTAACACGATCAACGTTGCCCTTTAGTTAACACTATCAACGTTCCCCTTTAGGTAACACGATCAACCTTACCCTTTAGTTAACACTATCAACGTTCCCCTTTAGGTAACACGATCAACGTTGCCCTTTAGTTAACACTATCAACGTTCCCCTTTAGGTAACCTTCAGTTGCCCTTTAGTTAACACTATCAACGTTCCCCACTCTTTAGTTAACACTATCAACGTTCCCCTTTAGTTAACACTATCAACGTTCCCCTTTAGTTAACACTATCAACGTTCCCCTTTAGTTAACACTATCAACGTTCCCCTTTAGTTAACACGTTCCCCTTTAGTTAACACGTTCCCCTTTAGTTAACACGTTCCCCTTTAGTTAACACGTTCCCCTTTAGTTAACACTATCAACCTTACCCTTTAGTTAACACTATCAACGTTCCCCTTTAGTTAACACTATCAATGTTCCCCTTTAGTTAACACTATCAACGTTCCCCTTTATTTAACACTATCAACGTTCCCCTTTAGTTAACACTATCAACGTTCCCCTTTACTGTGGTAATTGTGATCGAATTAACACAATATTAGCCACCTTCAAATCAATCTACCGAACCAAAACAAACTACGCAAAACTTAGTTTTCAAAACGAAATATGGAATGTAGGCCTACATTGAACACAACACGTTGGCTGCTACTGTAGGCTGAATGATAGAACAGCTATTTCCATGTTAAAATGTTCTGGGAGGCATTTCCTCCATTGTTTTTACATTTACATTTACATTTAAGTCATTTAGCAGACGCTCTTATCCAGAGCGACTTAGTTTTTGATGGTAGGACTGTCTGGTAGTCCTACATTAGGATCAAATAGCCACAGCAGCCAACTTGACCACAGTCTGAAGCTATGACTTAAAGTGGGTACAGCCTCATTATTCACAGTAATTCTGAAAGTTGCACAGAATTTTCACAATGTTCACGTTTGCCTTAGCAGACCTGAACTTTGCTCAGTGACTAATTGTTTTTTAGGGAACACTGCTCATTGCACACGCTTTTTGAGTCATCGAACAATATACACTTAACTTTGTTGCCCAAGAATATCAACTAAACATTATTGTGCAACAATATAAACTACAGTAAACATTGTTGTCCAACAATTTAAACTATTGTACATTATCTTATGACCGAATAATTCAAACAGTGGAGGCAAATTTAAATTTTCGGATGGAACATAAAGTTATATTCTATTCTATTCCTTTCTATTCTATGAATTTCTATTCTGTTCCATTAGATTCCCTTCTATTCTATTCTATTCCAACATCATATTAATTCATCATAATTAACATTTTAACATTCACATTAACATTCTAACATCATCACATTAATAACAAACATCATCACATTTAACATCATCACATTAACATCATCACATTAACATCATCACATTAACATCATCACATTAATAACATGGTTTAACATCATCACATTAACATCATCACATTAATAACATGGTTTAACATCATCACATTAACATCATCACATTAACATCATCACATTAATAACATGGTTTAACATCATCACATTAACATCATCACATTAACATCATCACATTAACATCATCACATTAATAACATCACATTAACATCATCATGGTTAACATCATCACATTAATAATATGGTTTAACATCATCACATTAATAATATGGTTTATCATGGTTAACATCATCACATTAACATCATCACATTAACATCATCACATTAACATCATCACATTAACATCATCACATTATCATCATCACATAAACATCATCACATTAACATCATCACATTAACATCATCACATTAACATCATCACATTAACATCATCACATTAACATCATCACATTAATAACATGGTTTAACATCATCACATTAATAACATGGTTTAACATCATCACATTAACATCATCACATTAACATCATCACATTAATAACATCACATTAATAACATCACATTAACATCATCACATTAACATCATCACATTAACATCATCACATTAACATCATCACATTAACATCATCACATTAACATCATCACATTAACATCATCACATTAATAATATCACATTAACATCATCACATTAATAACATGGTTTAACATCATCACATTAACAACAGGGTTGTTAAGAGAGATATACCAGAGAGAGAGATACCAGAAAGAGAGACCAGAGAGAGAGATACCAGAGAGATACCAGAGAGAGAGATACCAGAAGGAGAGACCAGAGAGAGAGATACCAGAAAGAGAGACCAGAGAGAGAGATACCAGAGAGATACCAGAGAGAAGATACCAGAAAGAGAGACCAGAGAGAGAGATACCAGAAAGAGAGACCAGAGAGAGAGATACCAGAGAGAGAGATACCAGAGAAAGAGAGACCAGAGAAAGAGAGACCAGAGAGAGATGCCAGAGAGAGAGATACCAGAGAGATACCAGAGAGAGAGACCAGAGAGAGATACCAGAGAGAGAGAGAGAGAGATACCAGAGAGAGATAACAGAAAGAGAGAACTGAGAAAGAGACCAGAGAGAGAGACCAAAGGGAGAGAGAGATACCAGAGAGAGATAACAGAGAGATATATCAGAGAGAGAGATACCAGAGAGAGAGACCAGAGAGAGAGATACCAGAGAGAGATATCAGAGAGAGAGAGACCAGAAAGAGAGAGACCAGAGAGAGAGATACCAGAGAGAGATACCAGAGAGAGACCAGAGAGAGATACCAGAGAGAGAGAGATACCAGAGAGAGAGACCAGAGAGAGATACCAGAGAGAGAGATACCAGAGAGATATACCAGAAAGAGATAAAAGAAGGAGAGACCCGAGAAAGAGACCAGAGAGAGAGACCAGAGAGAGAGATTCCAAAGAGAGACACCAGAGAGAGAGAAATACCAGAAAGAGAGACCTGAGAAAGAGACCAGAAAGAGAGACCAGAGAGAGAGATACCAGAGAGAGAGAGAGAGACCAGAGAGAGATACCAGAGAGAGAGACCCGAGAAAGAGACCAGAGAGAGAGATTCCAGAGAGAGACACCAGAGAGAGAGAAATACCAGAAAGAGAGACCTGAGAAAGAGACCAGAAAGAGAGACCAGAGAGAGAGATACCAGGGAGAGAGAGAGATACCAGAGAGAGAGACCAGAGAGAGATACCAGAGAGAGAGACCAGATAGAGATACCAGAGAGAGAGACCAGAGAGAGATACCAGAAAGAGAGAGATACCAGAAAGAGAGAGATACCAGAGAGAGATACCAGAGAGAGAGATACCAGGAGAGAGAGATACCAGAGAGAGATACCAGAGAGAGAGATACCAGAGAGTGATACCAGAGAGAGAGATACCAGAGAGAGAGATACCAGAGAGAGAGAGACCAGAGAGAGAGAGACCAGAGAGAGAGATACCAGAGAGAGATACCAGAGAGAGACCAGAGAGAGATACCAGAGAGAGAGAGATACCAGAGAGAGAGACCAGAGAGAGAGACCAGAGAGAGATACCAGAGAGAGAGATACCAGAGAGATATACCAGAAAGAGATAAAAGAAGGAGAGACCCGAGAAAGAGACCAGAGAGAGAGACCAGAGAGAGAGATTCCAGAGAGAGACACAAGAGAGAGAGAAATGCCAGAAAGAGAGACCTGAGAAAGAGACCAGAAAGAGAGACCAGAGAGAGAGATACCAGAGAGAGAGAGAGAGAGACCAGAGAGAGATACCAGAGAGAAAGACCCGAGAAAGAGACCAGAGAGAGAGACCAGAGAGAGAGATTCCAGAGACAGACACCAGAGAGAGAGAAATACCAGAAAGAGAGACCTGAGAAAGAGACCAGAAAGAGAGACCAGAGAGAGAGATACCAGAGAGAGAGAGAGATACCAGAGAGAGAGACCAGAGAGAGATACCAGAGAGAGAGACCAGATAGAGATACCAGAGAGAGAGACCAGAGAGAGATACCAGAAAGAGAGAGATACCAGAGAGAGATACCAGAGAGAGAGATACCAGAGAGAGATACCAGGAGAGAGAGATACCAGAGAGAGATACCAGAGAGAGAGAGAGATACCAGAGAGTGATACCAGAGAGAGAGATACCAGAGATAGAGAGATACCAGAGAGAGAGATACCAGAGAGAGATACCAGAGAGAGAGATTCCAGAGAGAGATACCAGAGAGAGATACCAGAGAGATACCAGAGAGAGATACCAGAGAGAGAGATACCAGAGAGAGATACCATAGAGAGAGATCTGTGACTTTGCTTTCTGTGCAAGACTCCATAGAGATATGTAGTCGGCACACTTGCCACTAGAAGATGAAGCCCTCTATGGGCTTTGCTATCACAGAAGTTATGTCACTGTATGCTGTAGCCTTAAGATTTCCCTTCACTGGAACTCAGGGGCACAAACCATGAAAAAACAGGCCAAGACCATTATTCCTCCTCCACCAAACTTTACAGTTGGCACTATACATTGGGGCAGGTAGCATCAGATGCCAGATGGTGAAGTGTGATTCATCACTCCAGAGAACGCGTTTCCACTGCTCCAGAGTCCAATGGTGGTGAGCTTCACACCACTCCAGCCCCCGCATGTTATTGTGCATGGTGATCTTAGGCTTGTGGGCAGCTGCTCGGCCGTGGAAACTCATTTCATGAAGCTCCCGGTGAACAGTTCCTGTGCTGATGTTGCTTCCAGAGGCAGTATGGAACTCGTACTGAGTGTTGCAACCGAGGACAGGCGATTTTTACGCGCTTCAGCACTCGACGGTCCCGTTCTGTGAGCTGGTGTGGCCTACCACTTCACTGCTGAGCCGTTGTTGCTCCTAGACGTTTCCACTTCACAATAACAGCCCTTACAGTTGACCAGGGCAGCTCTAGCAGGGCAGACATTTGACAAACTGACTTGTTGGAAAGGTGGCATCCTGTGACGGTGTCATGTTGAAAATCATCGAGCTCTACAGTAAGGCCCATTCTACTGCTAATGTTTGTCTATGGAGATTGCATGGCAGTGTGCTTGATTTTATACACCTGTC
This sequence comes from Oncorhynchus nerka, assembly GCF_034236695.1. Lineage (NCBI taxonomy): Eukaryota > Metazoa > Chordata > Actinopteri > Salmoniformes > Salmonidae > Oncorhynchus > Oncorhynchus nerka. The sequence continues at coordinate 70,149,218 of NC_088403.1, forward strand.
AGCAAATCCACTAATTTGAAGGGGGTCCACATACTTCTGTGTATATAGTGTATATTGATTGCCCCTTTAACCTCTACTCACTCACTCACTCACTCACTCACTCACTCACTCACTCCCCCTCTTTCTTTACTTTCTCCCTCTCTCTCCAGGCGGGTCCATTCTGCTGCCAAATTTATTTAAGGAAGTAAAAAGCCATGTTATTAATGTGATGATGTTAAACCATTTTAGTCAGCGCTGTCTCCGGGATTGCTCTTTAACACATACAGATGACAGTGCAGAGTGTGTGATTATGACGTTGTCTGTCTGAGTCTGACTCCCACTGCTCTAGCATTAGTGGATTAGAATTGACAGAGAGGAAAGGCTGGGATAGGATCAGTTCTGTTCCACTCTCTCTCTCTCTCTCTCTCTCTCTGTCTCTGTCTCTCTGTCTCTCTGTCTCTCTGTCTCTCTCTCTCTCTCTCCCTCTCTGTCTCTCTCTGTGTCTCTATGTGTGTCTCTCTCTCTCTCTCTCTCTCTCTCTCTCTCTCTCTCTCTCTGTCTCTGTCTCTGTCTCTGTCTCTCTGTCTCTCTGTCTCTCTCTCTCTCTCTCTCTCTCTCTCCCTCTCTGTCCCTCTCTGTGTCTCTCTGTGTGTCTCTCTCTCTCTGTCTCTCTCTCTCTCTCTCTCTCTCTCTCTCTCTCTCTCTCTCTCTGTCTCTGTCTCTGTCTCTCTGTCTCTCTCTCTCTCTCTCTCTCTCTCTCTCTCTCTCTCCCTCTCTGTCTCTCTCTGTGTCTCTCTGTGTCTCTCTGTCTCTCTCTCTCTCTGTGTCTCTCCCTCTCTCTCTCTCTCTCTCTCTCTCTCTCTCTCTCTCTGTCTCTGTCTCTGTCTCTCTCTCTCTGTCTCTGTCTCTCTCTCTCTCTCTCTCTCTCTCTGTCTCTCTATCTCTGTCTCTCTCTCTCTCTGTCTCTCTTTCTCTCTTTCTCTGTCTCTCTATCTAACACCTGGACATGCATAGCCTGAAAACCAGAGACATGATATGAGACAGAGAAACATGATCCAGGACAGAGAGACATGATCTGGGACAGAGATACATGGTCTGGGACAGAGAGACATGATCTGGGACAGAGAAATATGGTCTGGGACAGAGAGGTAGAGACATGATCTTGGACAGAGAGACATGATCTAGGACAGAGAGGTAGATACATGATTTGGGACAGAGAGATGATCTGGGACAGAGAGGTAGAGACATGATTTGGGACAGAGAGACAGGATCTGGGACAGAGAGGTAGAGACATGATTTGGGACAGAGAGGTAGAGACATGATTTGGGACAGAGAGACAGGATCTGGGACAGAGAGGTAGAGACATGATTTGGGACAGAGAGGTAGAGACATGATTTGGGACAGAGAGACAGGATCTGGGACAGAGAGGTAGAGACATGATTTGGGACAGAGAGACAGGATCTGGGACAGAGAGGTAGAGACATGATTTGGGACAGAGAGGTAGAGACATGATTTGGGACAGAGAGACATGATCTGGGACAGAGAGGTAGAGACATGATTTGGGACAGAGAGACAGGATCTGGGACAGAGAGGTAGACACATGATTTGGGACAGAGAGACATGATCTGGGACAGAGAGGTAGAGACATGATCTGGGACAGAGAGGTAGAGACATGATCTGGGACAGAGAGGTAGAGACATGATTTGGGACAGAGAGACAGGATCTGGGACAGAGAGGTAGAGACATGATTTGGGACAGAGAGGTAGAGACATGATTTGGGACAGAGAGACATGATCTGGGACAGAGAGGTAGAGACATGATCTGGGACAGAGAGGTAGAGACATGATCTGGGACAGAGAGACATGATCTGGGACAGAGAGGTAGAGACATGATTTGGGACAGAGAGACATGATCTGGGACAGAGAGGCAGAGACATGATTTGGGACAGAGAGACATGATTTGGGACAGAGAGGTAGAGACATGATTTGGGACAGAGAGACAGGATCTGGGACAGAGAGGTAGAGACATGATTTGGGACAGAGAGGTAGAGACATGATTTGGGACAGAGAGACAGGATCTGGGACAGAGAGGTAGAGACATGATTTGGGACAGAGAGACAGGATCTGGGACAGAGAGGTAGAGACATGATTTGGGACAGAGAGGTAGAGACATGATTTGGGACAGAGAGACATGATCTGGGACAGAGAGGTAGAGACATGATTTGGGACAGAGAGACAGGATCTGGGACAGAGAGGTAGACACATGATTTGGGACAGAGAGACATGATCTGGGACAGAGAGGTAGAGACATGATCTGGGACAGAGAGGTAGAGACATGATCTGGGACAGAGAGGTAGAGACATGATTTGGGACAGAGAGACAGGATCTGGGACAGAGAGGTAGAGACATGATTTGGGACAGAGAGGTAGAGACATGATTTGGGACAGAGAGACATGATCTGGGACAGAGAGGTAGAGACATGATCTGGGACAGAGAGGTAGAGACATGATCTGGGACAGAGAGACATGATCTGGGACAGAGAGGTAGAGACATGATTTGGGACAGAGAGACATGATCTGGGACAGAGAGGCAGAGACATGATTTGGGACAGAGAGACATGATCTGGGACAGAGAGGTAGAGACATGATCTGGGACAGAGAGGTAGAGACATGATCTGGGACAGAGAGACATGATCTGGGACAGAGAGGTAGAGACATGATTTGGGACAGAGAGACAGGATTTGGGACAGAGAGGTAGAGACATGATTTGAGACAGAGAGACAGGATTTGGGACAGAGAGACATGATCTGGGACAGAGAGGTAGAGACATGATCTGGGACAGAGAGACATGATCTGGGACAGAGAGGTAGAGACATGATCTGGGACAGAGAGGTAGAGACATGAGCAGTAAGCAATGGATTAGGATAGATGATGACCATTTCAGAAAGTCAACCACATGTAATCCCTGTGTGTGTGTGTGTGTGTGTGTGTGTGTGTGTGTGTGTGTGTGTGTGTGTGTGTGTGTGTGTGTGTGTGTGTGTGTGTGTGTGTGTGTGTGTGTGCCAGACATGACGTTTCTTTTTCAGACATACATGTGGTGATGATGTGTCTTTTCCTCCTGTGAATCTCTGCTCTCTGATAGGCTGTCTCCAGGTGGGGTCAGAGTTGAAATAGAAGCTCCAGAGCAGTGGACAGACAGGAAGATGAACGAGGTGACTTTGTGACTTTTGCTGCAGTTGAAAAAAGGTGAGAGAAATAACATCTGATTGAGATTAAAGATTTAAGATAAACGTTTTTGAAGGTTCATTTTTTTTAAAGTTCGAGATTTTGGAGATTGAAAAAACTCACACCTGAGAAAACTAAACGTTGGTTGACGGAGAAGAACAGGAAGAAAATACGAACCGTTTCGGAAGGAGTCAGCTACTAGAGGAAGGAGTCAGCTACTAGAGGAAGGAGTCAGCTACTAGAGGAAGGAGCCAGGTCCTGTTCTGAAGGAGCCAGGTCCTGTTCTGAAGGTGCCAGGTCCTGTTCTGAAGGAGCCAGGTCCTGTTCGGAAGGAGCCAGGTCCTGTTCGGAAGGAGCCAGCTACTAGAGGAAGGAGCCAGGTCCTGTTCGGAAGGAGTCAGCTACTAGAGGAAGGAGCCAGGTCCTGTTCGGAAGGAGTCAGCTACTAGAGGAAGGAGCCAGGTCCTGTTCGGAAGGAGCCAGGTCCTGTTTGGAAGGAGCCAGCTATTAGAGGAACATACAGGACATCATGGTGGAGAGAAATCCCCTGCTTCTGCTGCTGTTACTCTGTATCTACACCTCCTCTGCCTACCCTGTGAGTATCCATGGATACAGTGCTGTTGTTGTTGATGATGGGTGATGTACACAGACTCTCTGTCTGTCTGTCTGTCTGTTTGCCTGCCTTCCTGCCTGTCTGTCTGTCTGTCTGTCTGTCTGTCTGTCTGTCTGTCTGTCTGTCTGTCTGTCTGTCTGTCTGTCTGTCTGTCTGTCTGTCTGTCTGTCTGTCTGCCTGCCTGCCTGCCTGTCTGTCTGCCTGTCTGTCTGATGATAGTGACGATGTAAAATCTGAAAATGTAAGTGCTGATGATGTTGTGTGTATGGACCAGGTAAGACAGACAGGACCACCTCTACCTATCGGTGGCTGGACTGGGTTTTATCCCATAACCTTGCCTGACCACACAGGAGCACTGAGGACTGTCCTCTACCCTCTGACTGTATACAACCACAACCTTCCAACACAGCCTGCCATTGGCCAGAATCCTGTGTCGGTGCCTGCCATTGGCCAGAATCCTGTATCGGTGCCTGCCATTGGCCGGAATCCTCTTCTACGTTCTGTATCGGAGCCTTTGATTGGTCAAAATCCTCTATCAGTGCCTGTGATTGGACAGGAGATGACTGTGTTTCAGACTCCCTCCCCTCCTCAGGTGAGCCACACGAACATTACATCACCTACACCTCTCAACGAACCACAGCAGACTTGACCTCTTAACGAACCACAGCAGACTTTACCTCTCAACGAACCACAGCAGACTTGACCTCTTAACGAACAGACTTTACCTCTCAACGAACCACAGCAGACTTTACCTCTCAACGAACCACAGCAGACTTGACCTCTCAACGAACCACAGCAGACTCTACCTCTTAACGAACCACAGCAGACTCTACCTCTTAACGAACCACATCAGACTCTACCTCTTAACGAACCACAGCAGACTCTACCTCTTAACGAACCACAGCAGACTCTACCTCTTAACGAACCACAGCAGACTTTACCTCTTAACGAACCACAGCAGACTTGACCTCTCAACGAACCACAGCAGACTCTACCTCTTAACGAACCACAGCAGACTTTACCTCTCAACGAACCACAGCAGACTTTACCTCTTAACGAACCACAGCAGACTTTACCTCTTAACGAACCACAGCAGACTCTACCTCTTAACGAACCACAGCAGACTTTACCTCTTAACGAACCACAGCAGACTTGACCTCTTAACGAACAGACTTTACCTCTCAACGAAC
>NC_088403.1:70164222-70166722 GCF_034236695.1 Oncorhynchus nerka
GTCAGAACACTCACTAGATGGGGTGGAGGAAAGAGTCAGAACACTCACTAGACGGGGTGGAGGAAGAGTCAGAACACACACTAGATGGGTTGGAGGAAGAGTCAGAACACACACTAGATGGGGTGGAGGAAGAGTCAGAACACACACTAGATGGGGTGGAGGAAAGAGATCAGGAAGAGGAAGAGAACACATGAGATGATGAAGGTAGCAGCAGAAGGTTTAGCCTGAAGATTTAGGTTTGTTGTCATCTACCACGTAGGTCATCTACCACGTAGATCATCTACCACGTAGGTCATCCACCATGTAGGTAATCTACCATGTAGGCCATCTACCATGTAGGTCATCTACCACGTAGGTCATCTACCACGTAGGTCATCTGCCACGTAGGTCATCTACCACGTAGGTCATCTACCACGTAGGTCATCTACCACGTATGTCATCTGCCACGTAGGTCATCTACCATGTAGGTCATCTGCCACGTAGGTCATCTGCCACGTATGTCATCTACCACGTAGGTCATCTACCACGTAGGTCATCTACCACGTAGGTCATCTGCCACGTAGGTCATCTGCCACGTAGGTCATCTACCACGTAGGTCATCTACCACGTAGGTCATCTACCATGTAGGTCATCTGCCACGTAGGTCATCTGCCACGTATGTCATCTACCACGTAGGTAATCTACCACGTAGGTAATCTACCACATAGGTCATCTACCACGTAGGTCATCTACCACGTAGGTCATCTACCATGTAGGTCATCTGCCACGTAGGTCATCTGCCACGTATGTCAACTACCACGTAGGTCATCTACCACGTAGGTCATCTGCCACGTAGGTCATCTACCACGTAGGTCATCTACCACGTAGGTCATCTGCCACGTAGGTCATCTGCCACGTAGGTCATCTACCACGTAGGTCATCTACCACGTAGGTCATCTACCATGTAGGTCATCTGCCACGTAGGTCATCTGCCACGTATGTCATCTACCACGTAGGTAATCTACCACGTAGGTCATCTACCACGTAGGCCATCTACCATGTAGGTTATGTATCATGGTACTCTGGGTCTCATGTTGCATTTGTTCTAGGTGGTCTACACCAGGATGATGTTGCCTCCAGTGGTGCCAGCGTACCAAAGCCAGGGGCTGAGTGTGGATCCTAACCCTGAACCTTCAGCCTTAACCCCTGACCCCTTACCTCTGACCCCTGACCCCGGCCACGCACACCTGGGAAACCCCCCGACTGTAGCCCCGATGGCCTCGGGAGGGCAGGGGACCCCCAAACCTGAGGGGGGGGGTGCGGTAGGGGTACAGATGAAGAGTGCCGTGGAGAAGGGTACAGAGGGGGCTGTGGGGGTGAGAGAGGGGGGAGGGGTACAGATAAAGAGTGGAGGTGCAGGTGACCCCTGTCCCTTGGAGAAGAGCCCCCCAGTAAGAGAGACCCAAACTTCTACCCATTCTGATCCTCGCCTCACACATCGTCTCACCCTCAGGCAGCTCCCCACCCGAGCTAGGAGCGATGGGGGGAGAGCCTGAGGAGGAGGGTTTTTTTTCCCTCTCCTACCTCTCCTACGTCTCCTCCTCTCTCCCTCTCCTCCTCTCTCCCTCTCCTACCTCTCTCCCTCTCCCTCTCCTACCTCTCTCCCTCTTCTCCATCTCCTACCTCTCTCCCTCTCCTCCTCTCTCCCTCTCCTACCTCTCTCCCTCTTCTCCATCTCCTACCTCTCTCCCTCTCCTACCTTTCCTCCTCTCTTACCTCTCCTCCTCTCTCCCTCTCCTCCTCTCTCCCGCTCTCCCTCTCTCCCGCTCTCCCTCTCTCCCTCTCCTACCTCTCCTCCTCTCCTCCTCTCCCCCTCTCTCCCACTCCTCCTCTCCTCCTCTCTCCCTCTCTCCCTCTCCTCCTCTCTCACTCTCCTACCTCTCCTCCTCTCCTCCTCTCCTCCTCTCTCCCTCTCCTACCTCTCCTCCTCTCTCACTCTCCTACCTCTCATACTCTCCTCCTCCTCTCTCCCTCTCCTCCTCTCCTCCTCTCTCCCTCTCCTCCTCTCCTCCTCTCTCACTCTCCCACCTCTCCTACTCTCCTCCTCTCCTTCCTCTCCTCCTCTCCTCCTCTCTCCCTCCTCTCCTCCTCTCTCCCTCTCTCCCTCTCCTCCCTCTCTCCCTCTCCTACCTCTCCTCCTCTCTCACTCTCCTACCTCTCATACTCTCCTCCTCCTCTCTCCCTCTCCTCCTCTCCTCCTCTCTCCCTCTCCTCCTCTCCTCCTCTCTCACTCTCCCACCTCTCCTACTCTCCTCCTCATCTCTCCCTCTCCTCCTCTCTTCCTCTCCTACCTCTCCTCCTCTCCTCCTCTCCTACCTCTCCTCCTCTCCTCCTCTCTCACTCTCCTACATCTCCTCCTCTCCTCCTCTCTCCCTCCTCTATTCCTCTCTCCCTCTCTCCCTCTCCTCCTCTCTCACTCTCCTACCTCTTTCCCCTCAAAATGTTCCATTGTATTCTCCTA
>NC_088403.1:70174222-70284222 GCF_034236695.1 Oncorhynchus nerka
TAATAGTGGAGTAGTGTAGTAGTAGTGTAGTAGTGTAATAGTGTAGTAGTAGTGTAGTAGTATTGTAGTAGTGTAGTAGTAGTGTAATAGTGTAGTAGTAGTGTAGTAGTGTGTGTGTAGTGTATGGTAGTGTAGTAGTGTAATAGTGTAATAGTGTAGTAGTGTAGTAGTACTGTAGTTAATAGTGTAGTAGTAGTGTAGTAGTGTAATAGTGTAGTAGTGTAGTAGTAGTGTAGTAGTGTAATAGTGTAATAGTGTAGTAGTAGTAGTAGTGTAGTTTTGTAATAGTGTAGTAGTAGTACATCTTCAGTGTAAACCTTGTTCCGTGCAGTTTTATAAAGGATCACTGTGTAAGGTCTAGTCTGTAGTAGTGTAGTAGTGTGTAGTAGTGTAGTGTAGTAGTGTAGTAGTGTAATAGTAGTAGTGTAGTGTAATAGTGTAATAGTAGTGTAGTAGTGTAGTAGTAGTGTAATAGTGTAGTAGTGTAGTAGTGTAGTAGTAGTGTAGTAGTGTAATAGTGTACTAGTAGTACATCTTCAGTAGTGTAGTTTTATAAAGGATCAGTGTAATAGTGTAGTGTAGTATGTAACCTGGTAGTGTAGTAGTAGTGTAGTAGTGTAGTAGTGTAGTAGTGTAGTAGTGTAGTAGTGTAGTAGTGTAGTAGTAGTGTAGTAGTGTAATAGTGTAGAAGTGTAATAGTGTAATAGTGTAGTAGTAGTGTAGTAGTGTAATAGTGTAGTAGTGTAGTAGTAGTTTAGTAGTGTAATAGTGTAATAGTGTAGTAGTGTAGTAGTGTAGTAGTGTAGTAGTAGTCTAGTAGTGTAATAGTGTAATAGTGTAGTAGTGTAGTAGTAGTGTAATAGTGTAGTAGTGTAGTAGTAGTGTAGTAGTGTAATAGTGTAATAGTGTAGTAGTGTAGTAGTAGTGTAGTAGTGTAATACTGTAATAGTGTAATAGTGTAGTAGTAGTGTAGTAGTGTAATAGTGGAGTAGTGTAGTAGTAGTGTAGTAGTGTAATAGTGTAATAGTGGAGTAGTGTAGTAGTAGTGTAGTAGTGTAATAGTGTAGTAGTAGTGTAGTAGTATTGTAGTAGTGTAGTAGTAGTGTAATAGTGTAGTAGTAGTGTAGTAGTGTAATAGTGTAGTAGTGTAGTAGTAGTTTAGTAGTGTAATACTGTAATAGTGTAGTAGTGTAGTAGTGTAGTAGTGTAATAGTGTAATAGTGTAGTAGTGTAGTAGTGTAGAAGTGTAATAGTGTAATAGTGTAGTAGTAGTGTAGTAGTGTAATAGTGTAGTAGTGTAGTAGTAGTAGTGTAATAGTGTAATAGTGTAGTAGTAGTGTAGTAGTGTAATAGTGTAATAGTGTAGTAGTGTAGTAGTGTAGTAGTGTAATAGTGTAATAGTGTAGTAGTGTAGTAGTAGTCTAGTAGTGTAATAGTGTAATAGTGTAGTAGTGTAGTAGTAGTGTAATAGTGTAGTAGTAGTGTAGTAGTGTAATAGTGTAATAGTGTAGTAGTGTAGTAGTAGTGTAGTAGTGTAATACTGTAATAGTGTAGTATTGTAATAGTGTAGTAGTGTAGTAGTAGTGTAGTAGTGTAATAGTGTAATAGTGTAGTAGTGTAGTAGTAGTGTAGTAGTGTAATAGTGTAATAGTGTAGTAGTGTAGTAGTAGTGTAGTAGTGTAATAGTGTAATAGTGTAGTAGTGTAGTAGTGTAATAGTGTAATAGTGTAGTAGTGTAGTAGTAGTGTAGTAGTGTAATAGTGTCATAGTAGTGTAGTAGTGTAATAGTGTAGTAGTAGTGTAGTAGTGTAATAGTGTAGAAGTGTAGTAGTAGTGTAGTGGTAGTGTAGTAGTAGTGTAGTCCTAGTGTTGTGGTAGTGTAGTAGTAGTTTTAGTTGTGTAGCAGCAGTGTAATAGTGGAGTTGATTGTAGTGTAGTAGTGTAGTAGTGTAGTAGTGTAGTAGTGTGGTAGTGTAATAGTGTAATAGTGTAGTAGTGTAGTAGTGTAATAGTGTAATAGTGTAGTAGTGTAGTAGTAGTGTAGTAGTGTAGTAGTGTAATAGTGTAGTAGTGTAGTAGTAGTGTAGTAGTGTAATAGTGTAATAGTGGAGTAGTGTAGTAGTAGTGTAGTAGTGTAATAGTGTAATCGTGTAATAGTGTAGTAGTAGTGTAGTAGTGTAATTGTGTAATAGTTTAGTAGTGTAGTAGTAGTGTAGTAGTGTAATAGTGTAGTAGTAGTGTAGTAGTGTAATAGTGTAGTTGTAGTGTAATGGTAGTGTAGTAGTGCAGTAGTAGTGTAATAGTGTAATAGTGTAGTAGTGTAGTAGTAGTGTAGTAGTGTAATAGTGTAGTAGTAGTGTAGTAGTGTAATAGTGTAGTAGTAGTACATCTTCAGAAAACCTTGTTCTGTGCAGTTTTATAAAGGATCACTGCTAAGATCTGCCCTGGTAGTGTAGTAGTAGTGTAGTAGTGTAGTAGTGTAGTAGTGTAGTAGTGTGATAGTGTGATAGTGTAATAGTGTAGTAGTGTAGTAGTAGTGTAGTAGTGTAATAGTGTAATAGTGTAGTAGTGTAATAGTGTAATAGTGTAGTAGTGTAATAGTGTAGTAGTGTAGTAGTAGTGTAGTAGTGTAGTAGTGTAATAGTGTAGTAGTGTTGTAGCAGTGTAGTAATGTAATAGTGTAATAGTGTAGTAGTGTAGTAGTGTAGTAGTGTAGTAGTAGTGTAGTAGTGTAGTAGTGTAGTAGTAGTGTAGTAGTGTAGTAGTGTAGTAGTAGTGTAGTAGTGTAGTAGTGTAGTAGTGTAGTAGTGTAGTAGTAGTGTAGTAGTAGTGTAGTAGTGTAGTAGTGTAGTAGTAGTGTAGTAGTGTAGTAGTGTAATAGTGTAGTAGTGTAGTAGTTGTGTAGTAATGTAATAGTGTAGTAGTGTAATAGTGTAGTAGTGTAGTAGTAGTGTAGTAGTGTAGTAGTGTAATAGTGTAGTAGTGTAGTAGTAGTGTAGTAATGTAATAGTGTAATAGTGTAGTAGTGTAGTAGTGTAGTAGTGTAGTAGTAGTGTAGTAGTGTAATAGTGTAGAAGTGTAATAGTGTAATAGTGTAGTAGTAGTGTAGTAGTGTAATAGTGTAGTAGTGTAGTAGTAGTTTAGTAGTGTAATAGTGTAATAGTGTAGTAGTAGTGTAGTAGTGTAGTAGTGTAGTAGTGTAATAGTGTAATAGTGTAGTAGTGTAGTAGTGTAGTAGTGTAGTAGTGTAGTAGTGTAATAGTGTGTAGTGTGTAATAGTGTAGTAGTGTAGTAGTGTAGTAGTGTAGTAGTGTAGTAGTAGTGTAGTAGTGTAATAGTGTAATAGTGTAGTAGTGTAGTAGTAGTGTAGTAGTGTAATAGTGTAGTAGTGTAGTAGTGTAGTAGTAGTGTAATAGTGTAATAGTGTAGTAGTGTAGTAGTGTAGTAGTGTAGTAGTGTAGTAGTGTAGTAGTGTAATAGTGTAGTAGTAGTAGTAGTAGTAGTGTAATAGTGTAGTAGTGTAGTAGTAGTGTAGTAGTGTAATAGTGTAATAGTGTAGTAGTGTAGTAGTAGTGTAGTAGTGTAATACTGTAATAGTGTAATAGTGTAGTAGTGTAGTAGTGTAGTAGTGTAATAGTGTAGTAGTGTAGTAGTAGTGTAGTAGTGTAATAGTGTAATAGTGTAGTAGTGTAGTAGTAGTGTAGTAGTGTAATAGTGTAGTAGTAGTGTAGTAGTGTAGTAGTAGTGTAGTAGTGTAGTAGTGTAAGTAGTGTAGTAGTGTAATAGTGTAGTAGTGTAGTAGTAGTAGTGTAATAGTGTAGTAGTGTAGTAGTGTAGTAGTGTAGTAGTGTAATAGTGTAATAGTGTAGTAGTGTAGTAGTGTAGTAGTTTAGTAGTGTAATAGTGTAATAGTGTAGTAGTGTAGTAGTGTAGTAGTGTAATAGTGTAATAGTGTAGTAGTGTAGTAGTAGTCTAGTAGTGTAATAGTGTAATAGTGTAGTAGTGTAGTAGTAGTGTAATAGTGTAGTAGTGTAGTAGTAGTGTAGTAGTGTAATAGTGTAATAGTGTAGTAGTGTAGTAGTAGTGTAGTAGTGTAATACTGTAATAGTGTAGTATTGTAATAGTGTAGTAGTGTAGTAGTAGTGTAGTAGTGTAATATTGTAATATTGTAGTAGTGTAGTAGTAGTGTAGTAGTGTAATAGTGTAATCGTGTAGTAGTGTAGTAGTAGTGTAGTAGTGTAATAGTGTAATAGTGTAGTAGTGTAGTAGTGTAATAGTGTAATAGTGTAGTAGTGTAGTAGTAGTGTAGTAGTGTAATAGTGTCATAGTAGTGTAGTAGTGTAATAGTGTAGTAGTAGTGTAGTAGTGTAATAGTGTAGAAGTGTAGTAGTAGTGTAGTGGTAGTGTAGTAGTAGTGTAGTCCTAGTGTTGTGGTAGTGTAGTAGTAGTTTTAGTTGTGTAGCAGCAGTGTAATAGTGGAGTTGATTGTAGTGTAGTAGTGTAGTAGTGTAGTAGTGTAGTAGTGTGGTAGTGTAATAGTGTAATAGTGTAGTAGTGTAGTAGTGTAATAGTGTAATAGTGTAGTAGTGTAGTAGTAGTGTAGTAGTGTAGTAGTGTAATAGTGTAGTAGTGTAGTAGTAGTGTAGTAGTGTAATAGTGTAATAGTGTAGTAGTGTAGTAGTAGTGTAGTAGTGTAATAGTGTAATAGTGTAGTAGTAGTGTAGTAGTGTAGTAGTGTAATAGTGTAATAGTTTAGTAGTGTAGTAGTAGTGTAGTAGTGTAATAGTGTAGTAGTAGTGTAGTAGTGTAATAGTGTAGTAGTAGTGTAGTAGTGTAATAGTGTAGTTGTAGTGTAATGGTAGTGTAGTAGTGCAGTAGTAGTGTAGTAGTGTAGTAGTGTAGTAGTGTAGTAGTAGTGTAGTAGTGTAGTAGTGTAATAGTGTAGTAGTGTAGTAGTTGTGTAGTAATGTAATAGTGTAGTAGTAGTGTAGTAGTGTAGTAGTAGTGTAGTAGTGTAGTAGTGTAATAGTGTAGTAGTGTAGTAGTAGTGTAGTAATGTAATAGTGTAGTAGTAGTGTAGTAGTGTAGTAGTGTAATAGTGTAGTAGTGTAGTAGTAGTGTAGTAGTAGTGTAATAGTGTAATAGTGTAGTAGTGTAGTAGTAGTGTAGTAGTTTAATGGTGTAATAGTGTAGTAGTGTAGTAGTAGTGTAATAGTGTAGTAGTGTAGTAGTAGTGTAATAGTGTAGTAGTGTAGTAGTAGTGTAATAGTGTAGTAGTGTAGTAGTAGTGTAATAGTGTAGTAGTGTAGTAGTAGTGTAATAGTGTAGTAGTAGTGTAATAGTGTAGTAGTAGTGTAATAGTGTAGTAGTGTAGTAGTAGTGTAGTAGTGTAATAGTGTAATAGTAGTGTAATAGTGTAGTAGTAGTGTAATAGTGTAGTAGTGTAGTAGTAGTGTAGTAGTTTAATGGTGTAATAGTGTAGTAGTGTAGTAGTAGTGTAGTAGTGTAATAGTGTAATAGTGTAGTAGTAGTGTAGTAGTGTAGTAGTAGTGTAGTGGCGTAATAGTGTAATAGTGTAGTAGTAGTGTAGTAGTTTAATGGTGTAATAGTGTAGTAGTGTAGAAGTAGTGTAGTAGTGTAATAGTGTAATAGTGTAGTAGTGTAGTAGTGTAGTAGTAGTGTAGTAGTTTAATAGTGTAATAGTGTAGTAGTGTAGTAGTAGTGTAGTAGTGTAATAGTGTAATAGTGTAGTAGTAGTGTAGTAGTGTAGTAGTAGTGTAGTAGTTTAATGGTGTAATAGTGTAGTAGTGTAGTAGTAGTGTAATAGTGTAGTAGTGTAATAGTGTAGTAGTGTAGTAGTGTAGTAGTGTAATAGTGTAATAGTGTAGTAGTAGTGTTGTAGTGTAATAGTGTAATAGTGTAGTAGTGTAGTAGTAGTGTAGTAGTGTAATACTGTAATAGTGTAGTAGTGTAGTAGTAGTGTAATAGTGTAATAGTGTAGTAGTGTAGTAGTAGTGTAGTAGTGTAATAGTGTAATAGTGTAGTAGTGTAGTAGTAGTGTAGTAGTAGTGTAATAGTGTAATAGTGTAGTAGTAGTGTAATAGTGTAGTAGTGTTAATAGTGTAATAGTGTAGTAGTGTAGTAGTAGTGTAGTAGTGTAGTAGTGTAATAGTAGTGTAATAGTGTAGTAGTAGTGTAGTAGTGTAAGTAGTGTAATAGTGTAGTGTAGTAGTAGTAATAGTGTAATAGTGTAATAGTAGTGTAATAGTGTAGTAGTGTAATAGTGTAGTAGTGTAGTAGTAGTGTAGTAGTTTAATGGTGTAATAGTGTAGTAGTGTGTAGTAGTAGTGTAGTAGTGTAATAGTGTAGTAGTAGTGTAGTGTAGTGTAGTAGTAGTGTAGTGGTAATAGTGTAATAGTGTAGTAGTGTAGTTTAATGGTGTAATAGTGTAGTAGTGTAGTAGTAGTGTAGTAGTGTAATAGTGTAATAGTGTAGTAGTGTAGTAGTGTAGTAGTAGTGTAGTAGTTTAATAGTGTAATAGTGTAGTAGTAGTGTAGTAGTGTAATAGTGTAATAGTGTAATAGTGTAGTAGTGTAGTAGTGTAGTAGTAGTGTAAGTTTAATGTGTAATAGTGTAGTAGTGTAGTAGTAGTGTAATAGTGTAATAGTGTAGTAGTAGTGTAGTAGTGTAGTAGTGTAATAGTGTAATAGTGTAGTAGTGTAGTAGTAGTGTAGTAGTGTAATAGTGTAATAGTGTAGTGTAGTAATAGTGTAGTAGTTTAATGGTGTAATAGTGTAGTAGTGTAGTAGTGTAGTAGTGTAGTGTAGTAGTGTAATAGTGTAGTAGTGTAGTAGTAGTGTAGTAGTAGTGTAATGTAATAGTGTAGTAGTGTAGTAGTGTAGTAGTGTAGTAGTGTAATAGTGTAGTAGTGTAGTAGTAGTGTAGTAGTGTAGTAGTGTAATAGTGTAATAGTGTAGTAGTAGTGTAGTAGTGTAGTAGTAGTGTAGTGGCGTAATAGTGTAATAGTGTAGTAGTGTAGTAGTGTAGTAGTAGTGTAGTAGTGTAATAGTGTAATAGTGTAGTAGTAATAGTGTAGTAGTGTAGTAGTAGTGTAGTAGTTTAATGGTGTAATAGTGTAGTAGTGTAGAAGTAGTGTAGTAGTGTAATAGTGTAATAGTGTAGTAGTGTAGTAGTGTAGTAGTAGTGTAGTAGTTTAATAGTGTAATAGTGTAGTAGTGTAGTAGTAGTGTAGTAGTGTAATAGTGTAATAGTGTAGTAGTAGTGTAGTAGTGTAGTAGTAGTGTAGTAGTTTAATGGTGTAATAGTGTAGTAGTGTAGTAGTAGTGTAATAGTGTAGTAGTGTAGTAGTAGTGTAGTAGTGTAATAGTGTAATAGTGTAGTAGTGTAGTAGTAGTGTAGTAGTGTAGTAGTGTAGTAGTAGTGTAGTAGTGTAGTAGTGTAGTAGTGTAATAGTGTAGTAGTGTAGTAGTAGTGTAGTAGTGTAGTAGTGTGTAGTAGTGTAATAGTGTAGTAGTAGTGTAGTAGTGTAATGTGTAATAGTGTAGTAGTGTAGTAGTGTGTAGTGTGATAGTGTGATAGTAGTAGTGTAGTAGTGTAGTAGTAGTGTAGTAGTGTAATAGTGTAATAGTGTAGTAGTGTAATAGTGTAGTGTAGTAGTAATAGTGTAGTAGTGTAGTAGTGTAGTAGTGTAGTAGTGTAATAGTGTAGTAGTGTAGTAGTAGTGTAGTAGTGTAAGTGTAGTAGTAATAGTGTAGTAGTGTAGTAGTGTAGTAGTGTAAGTAGTGTAGTAGTGTAGTAGTGTAGTAGTAATAGTGTAATAGTGTAGTAGTGTAGTAGTAGTGTAGTAGTGTAGTAGTGTAGTAGTGTAGTGTAATAGTAGTGTAGTAGTGTAATGTGTAGTAGTAGTGTAATAGTGTAGTAGTGTAGTAGTAGTGTAATAGTGTAGTGTAGTAGTGTAGTAGTGTGTAGTAGTGTAGTAGTGTAATAGTGTAGTAGTAGTGTAATAGTGTAGTAGTAGTGTAATAGTGTAGTAGTGTAGTAGTAGTGTAATAGTGTAATAGTAGTGTAATAGTGTAGTAGTAGTGTAATAGTGTAGTAGTGTAGTAGTAGTGTAGTAGTTTAATGGTGTAATAGTGTAGTAGTGTAGTAGTAGTGTAGTAGTGTAATAGTGTAATAGTGTAGTAGTAGTGTAGTAGTGTAGTAGTAGTGTAGTGGCGTAATAGTGTAATAGTGTAGTAGTAGTGTAGTAGTTTAATGGTGTAATAGTGTAGTAGTGTAGAAGTAGTGTAGTAGTGTAATAGTGTAATAGTGTAGTAGTGTAGTAGTGTAGTAGTAGTGTAGTAGTTTAATAGTGTAATAGTGTAGTAGTGTAGTAGTAGTGTAGTAGTGTAATAGTGTAATAGTGTAGTAGTAGTGTAGTAGTGTAGTAGTAGTGTAGTAGTTTAATGGTGTAATAGTGTAGTAGTGTAGTAGTAGTGTAATAGTGTAGTAGTGTAGTAGTAGTGTAGTAGTGTAGTAGTGTAGTAGTGTAATAGTGTAGTAGTGTAGTAGTAGTGTAGTAGTGTAGTAGTGTAGTAGTGTAATAGTGTAGTAGTAGTGTAGTAGTTTAATGGTGTAATAGTGTAGTAGTGTAGTAGTGTAGTAGTGTGATAGTGTGATAGTGTAATAGTGTAGTAGTGTAGTAGTAGTGTAGTAGTGTAATAGTGTAATAGTGTAGTAGTGTAATAGTGTAATAGTGTAGTAGTGTAATAGTGTAGTAGTGTAGTAGTAGTGTAGTAGTGTAGTAGTGTAATAGTGTAGTAGTGTAGTAGTAGTGTAGTAGTGTAATAGTGTAATAGTGTAGTAGTGTAGTAGTGTAGTAGTGTAGTAGTAGTGTAATAGTGTAGTAGTGTAGTAGTAGTGTAATAGTGTAGTAGTGTAGTAGTAGTGTAATAGTGTAGTAGTGTAGTAGTAGTGTAATAGTGTAGTAGTGTAGTAGTAGTGTAATAGTGTAGTAGTGTAGTAGTAGTGTAATAGTGTAGTAGTGTAGTAGTAGTGTAATAGTGTAGTAGTGTAGTAGTAGTGTAATAGTGTAGTAGTAGTGTAGTAGTGTAATAGTGTAATAGTAGTGTAATAGTGTAGTAGTAGTGTAATAGTGTAGTAGTAGTGTAGTAGTGTAGTAGTAGTGTAGTGGCGTAATAGTGTAATAGTGTAGTAGTAGTGTAGTAGTTTAATGGTGTAATAGTGTAGTAGTGTAGAAGTAGTGTAGTAGTGTAATAGTGTAATAGTGTAGTAGTGTAGTAGTGTAGTAGTAGTGTAGTAGTTTAATAGTGTAATAGTGTAGTAGTGTAGTAGTAGTGTAGTAGTGTAATAGTGTAATAGTGTAGTAGTGTGTAGTAGTGTAGTAGTGTAGTAGTTTAATGGTGTAATAGTGTAGTAGTGTAGTAGTAGTGTAATAGTGTAGTAGTGTAGTAGTAGTGTAGTAGTGTAGTAGTGTAGTAGTGTAATAGTGTAGTAGTGTAGTAGTAGTGTAGTAGTGTAGTAGTGTAGTAGTGTAGTAGTGTAGTAGTAGTGTAGTGTTTAATAGTGTAATAGTGTAGTAGTGTAGTAGTGTAGTAGTGATAGTAGTGTAATAGTGTAATAGTGTAGTAGTGTAGTAGTAGTAGTGTAATAGTGTAATAGTGTAGTAGTGTAGTAGTAGTGTAATAGTGTAGTAGTGTAGTAGTAGTGTAATAGTGTAGTAGTGTAGTAGTAGTGTAATAGTGTAGTAGTGTAGTAGTAGTGTAATAGTGTAGTAGTGTAGTAGTAGTGTAATAGTGTAGTAGTGTAGTAGTAGTGTAATAGTGTAGTAGTAGTGTAATAGTGTAGTAGTAGTGTAATAGTGTAGTAGTGTAGTAGTAGTGTAGTAGTGTAATAGTGTAGTAGTAGTGTAGTAGTGTAGTAGTAGTGTAATAGTGTAGTAGTGTAGTAGTAGTGTAGTAGTTTAATGGTGTAATAGTGTAGTAGTGTAGTAGTAGTGTAGTAGTGTAATAGTGTAATAGTGTAGTAGTGTAATAGTGTAGTAGTAGTAGTGTAGTAGTGTAGTAGTAGTGTAATAGTGTAATAGTGTAGTAGTGTAGTAGTAGTGTAGTAGTGTAGTAGTAGTGTAGTAGTTTAATGGTGTAATAGTGTAGTAGTGTAGTAGTAGTGTAGTAGTGTAATAGTGTAATAGTGTAGTAGTGTAGTAGTGTAGTAGTAGTGTAGTAGTTTAATAGTGTAATAGTGTAGTAGTGTAGTAGTAGTGTAGTAGTGTAATAGTGTAATAGTGTAGTAGTAGTGTAGTAGTGTAGTAGTAGTAGTAGTGTAATAGTGTAATAGTGTAGTAGTGTAGTAGTAGTGTAATAGTGTAGTAGTGTGTAGTAGTGTAGTAGTGTAGTAGTGTAGTAGTGTAATAGTGTAGTAGTGTAGTAGTAGTGTAGTAGTGTAGTAGTAGTAGTGTAGTAGTGTAATAGTGTAGTAGTAGTGTAGTAGTTTAATGGTGTAATAGTGTAGTAGTGTGTAGTAGTAGTGTAGTAGTGTAATAGTGTAATAGTGTAATAGTGTAGTAGTGTAGTAGTAGTGTAGTAGTGTAATAGTGTAATAGTGTAGTAGTGTAGTAGTAGTGTAGTAGTGTAGTAGTGTAATAGTGTAGTAGTGTAGTAGTAGTGTAGTAGTGTAATAGTGTAATAGTGTAGTAGTGTAGTAGTAGTGTAGTAGTGTAATAGTGTAATAGTGTAATAGTGTAGTAGTGTAGTAGTAGTGTAGTAGTGTAGTAGTGTAATAGTGTAGTAGTGTAGTAGTAGTGTAGTAGTGTAATAGTGTAGTAGTAGTAGTGTAGTAGTGTAGTAGTAGTGTAGTAGTGTAATAGTGTAGTAGTGTAGTAGTGTGTAGTAGTGTAGTAGTGTAGTAGTAGTGTAGTAGTGTAATAGTGTAGTAGTGTAGTAGTAGTGTAATAGTGTAGTAGTGTAGTAGTAGTGTAATAGTGTAGTAGTAGTGTAGTAGTGTAATAGTGTAATAGTAGTGTAGTAGTGTAGTAGTGTAATAGTGTAGTAGTAGTGTAGTAGTGTGTAGTAGTGTAGTAGTGTAATAGTGTAATAGTGTAGTAGTGTAGTAGTGTAGTAGTGTAATAGTGTAGTAGTGTAGTAGTGTAGTAGTGTAATAGTGTAATAGTGTAGTAGTGTGTAGTAGTGTAATAGTGTAGTAGTGTAGTAGTTTAATAGTGTAATGTAGTGTAGTAGTGTAGTAGTAGTGTAGTAGTGTAATAGTGTAATAGTGTAGTAGTAGTGTAGTAGTGTAGTAGTAGTGTAGTAGTAGTGGTGTAATAGTGTAATAGTAGTAGTGTAATAGTGTAGTAGTGTGTAGTGTAGTAGTGTAGTAGTGTAGTAGTGTAGTAGTGTGTATAGTGTAATAGTGTAGTAGTGTAGTAGTAGTAGTGTAGTAGTAGTGTAGTAGTGTAGTAGTGTAGTAGTGTAGTAGTGTAGTAGTGTAGTAGTGTAGTAGTGTAATAGTGTAATAGTGTAGTAGTGTAGTAGTGTAGTAGTGTAGTAGTGTAGTGTAGTAGTGTAGTAGTGTAGTAGTAGTGTAGTAGTGTAATAGTGTAATAGTGTAGTAGTGTAGTAGTAGTGTAGTAGTGTAATAGTGTAGTAGTGTAGTAGTGTAGTAGTAGTAGTAGTGTAGTAGTAGTGTGTAGTAGTGTAGTAGTAGTGTAGTAGTGTAGTAGTGTGTAGTAGTGTAGTAGTGTAATAGTGTAGTAGTGTAGTAGTGTAGTAGTAGTGTAGTAGTGTAATAGTGTAATAGTGTAGTAGTGTGTAGTAGTGTAATAGTGTAATAGTGTAGTAGTGTAGTAGTAGTGTGTAGTAGTGTAGTAGTGTAATAGTGTAGTAGTGTAATAGTGTAGTAGTGTAGTAGTGTAGTAGTGTAGTAGTGTGTAATAGTGTAGTAGTGTAGTAGTAGTGTAGTAATAGTAGTAGTGTAGTGTAGTAGTGTAGTAGTAGTGTAGTAGTGTAGTAGTAGTGTAGTAGTGTAGTAGTAGTGTAATAGTGTAGTGTAGTGTAAGTAGTGTAGTAGTGTAGTAGTAGTAGTAGTGTAGTAGTAATAGTGTAATAGTAGTGTAGTGTAGTAGTGTAGTAGTGTAGTGTAGTGTAGTAGTGTGTAGTAGTAGTGTAGTAGTGTTAGTGTAATAGTGTAGTAGTGTAGTAGTAGTGTAGTAGTGTAGTAGTGTAGTAGTGTAGTAGTAGTGTAGTAGTGTAGTAGTAGTGTAGTAGTGTAGTAGTGTAATAGTGTAGTAGTAGTGTAGTAGTGTTTAATGTGTAATAGTGTAGTAGTGTAGTAGTAGTGTAGTAGTGTAATAGTGTAATAGTGTGTAGTAGTGTAGTAGTGTAGTGTAGTAGTAGTGTAGTAATAGTGTAGTGTAGTAGTGTAGTAGTGTAATAGTGTAGTAGTAGTAGTAGTAGTGTAGTAGTGTAGTAGTAGTGTAGTAGTGTAGTAGTAGTGTAGTAGTAGTAGTGTAGTAGTGTAGTAGTAGTGTAGTAGTGTAGTAGTGTAATAGTGTAATAGTGTAGTAGTAGTGTAGTAGTGTAATAGTGTAGTAGTGTGTAGTAGTGTAGTAGTAATAGTGTAGTAGTGTAGTAGTAGTGTAATAGTGTAGTAGTAGTGTAGTAGTGTAATAGTGTAATGTAATGTGTAGTAGTAGTGTAGTAGTGTAGTAGTGTAGTAGTAGTGTAGTAGTGTAGTAGTGTAGTAGTGTAATAGTGTAGTAGTGTGTAGTAGTGTAATAGTGTAGTAGTAGTGTAGTAGTAATAGTGTAGTAGTGTAGTAGTGTAGTAGTAGTGTAAGTGTAGTAGTGTAATAGTGTAGTAGTGTAGTAGTAGTGTAGTAGTGTAGTAGTAGTGTAGTAGTGTAGTAGTGTAGTAGTGTGTAGTAGTAGTGTAGTAGTAGTGTAATAGTGTAGTAGTGTAGTAGTAGTGTAATAGTGTAGTAGTGTAGTAGTGTAATAGTGTAGTAGTAGTGTAGTAGTGTGTAGTAGTAATAGTGTAGTAGTGTAGTAGTAGTGTAGTAGTGTAATAGTGTAATAGTAGTAGTAGTAGTGTAGTAGTAGTGTAATAGTGTAATAGTGTAATAGTGTAGTAGTGTAGTAGTGTAATAGTGTAATAGTGTAGTAGTGTAGTAGTAGTGTAGTAGTGTAATAGTGTAGTAGTGTAGTAGTAGTGTAATGTAGTAGTGTAGTAGTAGTGTAGTAGTGTAATAGTGTAGTAGTGTAGTAGTAGTGTAGTAGTTTAATGGTGTAATAGTGTAGTAGTAGTGTAGTAGTGTAGTAGTAGTGTAGTAGTGTAGTAGTGTAATAGTGTAATAGTGTAATAGTGTAGTAGTGTAGTAGTAGTGTAGTAGTGTAATAGTGTAATAGTGTAGTAGTAGTGTAGTAGTGTAATAGTGTAATAGTGTAGTAGTAGTGTAGTAGTGTAGTAGTGTAGTAGTAGTGTAGTAGTGTAGTAGTGTAGTAGTGTAGTAGTGTAATAGTGTAGTAGTGTAGTAGTGTAGTAGTAGTGTAGTAGTGTAGTAGTGTAGTAGTGTAATAGTGTAGTAGTGTAGTAGTAGTGTAGTAGTGTAGTAGTGTAGTAGTGTAATAGTGTAGTAGTAGTGTAGTAGTTTAATAGTAGTGTAATAGTGTAGTAGTGTAGTAGTGTAGTAGTGTGTATAGTGTAGTGTATAGTGTAATAGTGTAGTAGTGTAGTAGTAGTGTAGTAGTGTAATAGTGTAGTGTAGTAGTGTAATAGTGTAGTAGTGTAGTAGTGTAATAGTGTAGTAGTGTAGTAGTAGTGTAGTAGTGTAGTAGTGTAATAGTGTAGTAGTGTAGTAGTAGTGTAGTAGTGTAATAGTGTAATAGTGTAGTAGTGTAGTAGTAGTGTAGTAGTGTAAGTAGTGTAATAGTGTAGTAGTGTAGTAGTAGTGTAATAGTGTAGTAGTGTAGTAGTAGTGTAATAGTGTAGTAGTGTAGTAGTGTGTAATAGTGTAGTAGTGTGTAGTAGTGTAATAGTGTAGTAGTGTGTAGTAGTGTAATAGTGTAGTAGTGTAGTAGTAGTGTAGTAGTGTAGTAGTGTAATAGTGTAGTAGTGTGTAGTAGTGTAGTAGTGTAATAGTGTAATAGTAGTGTAATAGTGTAGTGTAGTAGTGTAGTAGTGTAGTAGTGTAGTAGTAGTGTAGTAGTGTAATAGTGTAATAGTGTAGTAGTGTAGTAGTAGTGTAGTAGTGTAATAGTGTAGTAGTGTAGTAGTAGTGTAGTAGTGTAGTAGTAGTGTAGTAGTGTAATAGTGTAATAGTGTAGTAGTAGTGTAGTAGTGTAATAGTGTAATAGTGTAGTAGTGTAGTAGTAGTGTAGTAGTGTAATAGTGTAATAGTGTAGTAGTGTAGTAGTGTAGTAGTAGTGTAGTAGTGTAGTTTAATAGTGTAATAGTGTAGTAGTAGTAGTGTAGTAGTGTAATAGTGTAATAGTGTAGTAGTAGTGTAGTAGTGTAGTAGTAGTGTAGTAGTGTAATAGTGTAATAGTGTAGTAGTGTAGTAGTAGTGTAATAGTGTAATAGTGTAGTAGTGTAGTAGTAGTGTAGTAGTGTAATAGTGTAATAGTGTAGTAGTGTAGTAGTAGTGTAGTAGTGTAGTAGTGTAGTAGTGTAATAGTGTAGTAGTAGTGTAGTAGTGTAATGGTGTAATAGTGTAGTAGTGTAATAGTGTAGTAGTGTGTAGTAGTGTAATAGTGTAATAGTGTAGTAGTGTAGTAGTAGTGTAGTAGTGTAGTAGTGTAATAGTGTAGTAGTGTAATAGTGTAGTAGTGTAGTAGTGTAATAGTAGTAGTAGTGTAGTAGTAGTGTAGTAGTGTAATAGTGTAATAGTGTAGTAGTAGTAGTAGTAGTGTAGTAATGTAAGTAGTGTAATAGTGTAGTAGTGTAGTAGTGTAGTAGTGTGTAGTAGTGTAGTAGTGTAGTAGTGTAATAGTGTAGTAGTGTGTAGTAGTGTAATAGTGTAATAGTGTAGTAGTGTAGTAGTAGTGTAGTAGTGTAATAGTGTAGTAGTGTAGTAGTGTAGTAGTGTAGTAGTGTAGTAGTAGTGTAGTAGTGTAATAGTGTAATAGTGTAGTAGTGTAGTAGTGTAGTGTAGTAGTGTAATAGTGTAATAGTGTAGTAGTGTAGTAGTGTAGTAGTAGTGTAGTAGTAGTGTAGTAGTGTAATAGTGTAATAGTGTAGAAGTAGTGTAGTAGTGTAATAGTAGTGTAGTAGTGTAAGTAGTGTAGTAGTGTAGTAGTAGTAGTGTAGTAGTAGTGTAGTAGTGTAGTAGTGTAATAGTGTAGTAGTGTAGTAGTAGTGTAGTAGTGTAATAGTAGTGTAATAGTGTAGTAGTGTGTAATAGTGTGTAGTAGTGTAGTAGTAGTGTAATAGTGTAGTAGTGTAGTAGTGTAGTAGTAGTGTAGTAGTGTAATAGTAATAGTGTAATAGTGTAGTAGTAGTGTAATAGTGTAATAGTGTAATAGTGTAATAGTGTAGTAGTGTAGTAGTAGTGTAGTAGTGTAATAGTGTAATAGTGTAATAGTGTAGTAGTAGTGTAGTGTAGTAGTGTAATAGTGTAGTGTAGTAGTAGTGTAGTAGTGTAGTGTAATAGTGTAAATAGTGTAGTAGTGTAGTAGTAGTGTAGTAGTGTAATAGTGTAATAGTGTAGTAGTAGTGTAGTAGTGTAGTAGTAGTGTAGTAGTAGTAATAGTGTAGTAGTGTAGTAGTAGTGTGTAGTAGTGTAATAGTGTAGTAGTGTAGTAGTGTAGTAGTAGTAGTGTAGTAGTAGTGTAGTAGTAGTAGTGTAGTAGTGTAGTAGTAGTGTAGTAGTGTAATAGTGTAATAGTGTAGTAGTGTAGTAGTAGTGTAATAGTAGTAGTGTAGTAGTGTGTAAGTAGTGTAGTAGTGTAGTAGTAGTGTAGTAGTAGTGTAGTAGTGTAATAGTGTAGTATAGTGTAGTAGTGTAGTAGTAGTGTAGTAGTGTAGTGTAGTAGTAGTGTAGTAGTGTAGTAGTAGTGTAGTAGTGTAATAGTGTAGTAGTGTAGTAGTAGTGTAGTAGTGTAGTAGTGTAGTAGTGTAATAGTGTAGTAGTAGTGTAGTAGTGTAAGTAGTGTAGTAGTGTAGTAGTGTAGTAGTAGTAGTAGTGTAGTAGTGTAGTAGTGTAGTGTAGTAGTAGTAGTGTAGTAGTGTAATAGTGTAGTAGTAGTGTAGTAGTGTAATAGTGTAGTGTAGTAGTAGTGTAGTGTAGTAGTGTAGTAGTGTAGTAGTGTAGTAGTGTAGTAGTGTAGTAGTAGTGTAGTAGTGTAGTAGTGTAGTAGTGTAATGTGTAGTAGTAGTGTAGTAGTGTAATAGTGTAGTGTGTAGTAGTGTAGTAGTGTAGTAGTAGTGTAGTAGTGTAGTAGTGTAATAATTGTAGTGTTGTGTGTAGTGTGTAATAGTGTAGTAGTGTAGTAGTGTAGTAGTAGTGTAGTAGTGTAGTAGTGTAGTAGTGATGTAGTAGTGTAGTAGTGTAGTAGTAGTGTAGTAGTGTAGTAGTGTAGTAGTGTAGTAGTAGTGTAGTAGCAGTGTAGTAGTGTAGTAGTAGTGTAGTAGTGTAGTAGTGTAGTAGTAGTGTAGTAGTGTAGTAGTGTAGTAGTAGTGTAATAGTGTAGTAGTAGTGTAGTGTAGTAGTGTAGTAGTTGTAGTAGTGTAGTAGTAGTGTAGTAGTGTAGTAGTGTAGTAGTGTAGTAGTGTAGTAGTAGTGTAGTAGTAGTGTAGTAGTGTAGTAGTAGTGTGTAATAGTGTAGTAGTGTAGTGTAGTGTAGTAGTGTAATAGTGTAGTAGTAGTGTAGTAGTGTGTAGTAGTGTAGTAGTAGTGTAGTAGTGTAGTAGTAGTGTAGTAGTAGTGTGTAGTAGTGTAGTAGTAGTGTAATAGTGTAGTAGTGTAGTAGTAGTGTAGTAGTGTAGTAGTGTAGTAGTAGTGTAGTAGTGTAGTAGTGTAGTGGTAGTGTAGTAGTAGTAGTAGTAGTGTAATAGTGTAATAGTGGAGTAATATGTGTAGTAGTAGTAGTAGTGTAGTAGTGTAGTAGTGTAGTAGTGTAGTAGTGTAGTAGTGTAGTAGTAGTGTAGTAGTGTAGTAGTAGTGTAGTAGTGTAGTAGTGTAGTAGTAGTGTAGTAGTGTAATAGTGTAGTAGTGTAGTAGTAGTGTAGTAGTGTAGTGTAGTAGTGTAGTAGTGTAATAGTGTAGTAGTGTAGTAGTAGTGTAGTAGTTGTAATGGTAGTAGTGTAGTAGTGTAGTAGTAGTGTAGTAGTGTAGTAGTGTTAGTGTAGTAGTGTAGTAGTGTAGTAGTAGTGTAGTAGTTTGTAGTGTAGTAGTGTAATAGTGTAGTAGTAGTGTAGTAGTGTAGTGGTGTAATAGTGTAGTAGTGTAGTAGTAGTGTAGTAGTGTAGTAGTTGTAGTGTTTAGTAGTGTAGTAGTGTAGTAGTAGTGTAGTAGTGTAGTAGTGTAGTAGTAGTAGTAGTGTGTAGTAGTGTAGTAGTGTGTAGTAGTGTGTATAGTGTAGTAGTGTGTAGTAGTGTAGTAGTGTAGTAGTAGTGTAGTAGTGTAGTAGTGTAATAGTGTAGTAGTGTAGTAGTGTGTAGTAGTGTAGTAGTGTAGTAGTGTAGTGTGTAGTAGTGTAGTAGTGTAGTAGTAGTGTAGTAGTTTAGTAGTGTAATAGTGTAGTAGTGTAGTAGTAGTGTAGTAGTGTAGTAGTGTAGTAGTAGTGTAGTAGTGTAGTAGTGTAGTAGTAGTGTAGTAGTGTAGTGTGTAGTAGTGTAGTAGTGTAGTAGTAGTAGTGTAGTAGTGTAGTAGTAATAGTAGTGTGTAGTAGTAGTGTAATAGTGTAATAGTGTAGTAGTAGTAGTGTAGTAGTGTGTAGTGTAGTAGTGTAGTAGTGTAGTAGTGTAGTAGTAGTGTAGTAGTGTAGTAGTGTGTAGTAGTGTAGTAGTGTAGTAGTGTAGTAGTGTAGTAGTAGTGTAGTAGTGTAATAGTGTAGTAGTGTAGTAGTAGTAGTAGTAGTGTAGTAGTAGTGTAATAGTGTAGTAGTGTAGTAGTGTAGTAGTGTAGTAGTAGTGTAGTAGTGTAATAGTGTAGTAGTGTAGTAGTAGTGTAGTAGTGTAGTAGTGTAGTGTAGTAGTGTAGTAGTAGTGTAGTAGTAGTGTAGTAGTGTAGTGTAGTAGTGTAGTTGTAGTAGTAGTAGTGTAGTAGTGTAATAGTGTAGTGTGTAGTAGTGTAGTAGTGTAGTAGTGTAGTAGTGTAATAGTGTAGTAGTAGTAGTAGTAGTGTAATAGTGTAGTAGTGTAGTAGTGTAGTAGTGTAGTAGTAGTAGTGTAATAGTGTAGTAGTGTAGTAGTAGTGTAGTAGTGTAGTAGTGTAGTAGTAGTGTAGTAGTGTAGTAGTGTAGTAGTGTAGTGTAGTAGTGTAGTAGTGTAGTAGTAGTGTAGTAGTGTAGTAGTGTAATAGTGTAGTAGTGTAGTAGTAGTGTAGTAGTGTGTGTAATAGTGTAGTAGTAGTGTAGTAGTAGTGTAAGTGGTGTAGTAGTGTAGTAGTGTAGTAGTGTAGTAGTGTAGTAGTAGTGTAGTAGTGTAGTAGTAGTGTAGTAGTGGCAGTAGTAGTGTAGTAGTGTAGTAGTGTAGTAGTAATAGTGTAGTAGTGTAGTAGTAGTAATAGTGTAGTAGTGTAGTAGTAGTGTAATAGTGTAGTAGTGTAGTAGTGTAGTAGTAGTGTAGTAGTGTAGTAGTGTAGTAGTAGTGTAGTAGTAGTGTAGTAGTGTAGTGTGTAGTAGTGTAGTAGTAGTGTAATAGTGTAGTAGTGTAGTAGTAGTGTAGTAGTGTAATAGTGTAGTAGTAGTAGTAGTGGTAGTGTAGTAGTGTAGTAGTGTGTAGTAGTGTAGTAGTAGTTTAGTGTAGTGGTGTAATAGTAGTGCAGTAGTGTAGTAGTGTAGTGTAGTAGTAGTGTAGTAGTAGTGTTGTAGTGTAGTAGTGTAGTAGTAGTGTAGTAGTGTAGTAGTGTAGTAGTAGTGTAGTAGTAGTAGTGTAGTAGTGTAGTAGTGTGTAGTAGTAGTGTTAGTAGTGTAGTAGCAGTGTAATAGTGTAGTAGTGTAGTAGTAGTGTAGTAGTGTAATAGTGGAGTGTGTTGTAGTGTAGTAGTGTAGTAGTAGTGTAGTGTAGTGTAGTAGTAGTAGTGTAGTAGTAGTGTAGTAGTGTAGTAGTGTAGTAGTAGTGTAGTAGTGTAGTAGTGTAGTAGTGTAATAGTGTAGTAGTGTAGTAGTAGTGTAGTAGTGTAGTGTTGTCAGTGTAGTGTAGTGTAGTAGTGTGCAGTGTAGTAGTGTAGTAGTAGTGTAGTAGTGTTGATAGTGTAGTAGTGTAGTAGTAGTGTAGTAGTGTAGTAGTAGTGTAGTAGTAGTGTAGTGGTAGTGTTGTGGTAGTAGTGTGGTAGTGTAGTAGTAGTTTTAGTTGTGTAGCAGCAGTGTAGTAGTGGAGCTGATTGTTGTAGTAGTAGTGTAGTAGTAGTGTAGTAGTGTAGTGTAGTGTGTAGTGTAGTGTAGTGTAGTAGTAGTAGTGTAGTGTAGTAGTGTAATAGTGTAGTGTGTGGTAGTGTAGTAGTAGTTTTAGTAGTGTAGCAGTGTAGTGTAATAGTGGTAGTGTAGTTGTAGTAGTGTAGTAGTAGTGTAATAGTGTAGTAGTGTAGTAGTAGTGTAGTAGTAGTTTTAGTAGTGTAGTAGTGTGTAATAGTGTAGTTGATTGTAGTGTAGTAGTGTAGTAGTGTAGTAGTAGTGTGTAGTGTAGTAGTGTAGTAGTGTAGTAGTAGTGTAGTAGTGTAGTAGTGTAGTAGTAGTTTTGTAGTGTGTAGTGTAGTAGTGTAATAGTGTTGTATTTTGTAGTAGTAGTAGTGTAATAGTGAAATTGTGTAGTGTAGTAGTGTAGTAGTGTAGTAGTTGTAGTAGTGTAGTAGTGTAGTAGTGTAGTGTAGTAGTGTAATAGTGTAGTAGTAATGTAGTAGTGTAGTAGTGTAGTAGTAGTGTAGTAGTGTAGTAGTGTAGTAGTGGTGTAGTAGTGTAGTAGTAGTGTAGTAGTAGTGTTAGTACTGTAGTAGTGTAGTAGTAGTGTTGTGGTAGTGTAGTAGTAGTTTAGTAGTGTAATAGTAGTGTAATAGTGGCGTTGTGTAATATGTGTAGTGTAGTTGTAGTAGTGTAGTAGTGTAGTAGTAGTGTTGTGGTCGTGTAGTGTAGTGTAGTAGTAGTAGTGTAGTAGTAGTGTAGTAGTGTAGTAGTAGTGTAGTAGTAGTGTAGTAGTGTAGTAGTAGTGTAGTAGTAGTGTAGTAGTGTAGTAGTAGTGTAGTGTAGTAGTAGTGTAGTGTAGTAGTAGTGTAGTAGTGTAGTAGTAGTGTAGTAGTAGTGTAATAGTAGTATAGTGGTAGTAGTGTTGTAGTGTAGTAGTAGTTTTAGTTGTGTAACAGCAGTGTAATAGTGGAGCTGATTGCAGTGTAGAAGTGTAGTAGCAGTGTAGTGGTAGTGTAGTAGTAGTGTAGTAGTGTGGTGGTAGTGTTGTGGTAGTGTAGAAGTGGTTATAGTTGTGTAGTAGTGTAGAAGTAGTTATAGTTGTGTAGCAGCTGTGTAATAGTGGAGCTGATTGCCGTGTAGACAGTTGCTTAGTCATTCCCCTAGGGGGCGGTATAGGACATGTTTTCTTCCTTGGTGTTTTCCTCCAGATCTAGGACCCAACTGGGGGACATTCTAACCTGACCCAGGATCAGTGTGTAAGGGGAAACTTCAGGGTTCCAACCATCTCAATTTACCTTTCCATGATCCTTCCTCCTTCTCCGCCACCTCCTTCTCAAGCCCCCTCCCCTCGGATCTTCTTCTCCAATTGGTTTTGAGAAGGAAGCGAGGAGTGAGGATACAAGGAGAGGAATGAACGAGATGACGAATTGAAATGGAGCCATGAATTGTCTCTAGATCCTGCACACTCAGCTCGATCGCCTCTAATCACACACACACACAGTTCTAAGTCTTTGTAATCCTATTAATTCTACTCTTCTGGTTAAATGCTGCTCCCAGCACACCTCATGAGAAACAGGATCCTGTGTGTGTGTGTGTCTTTGTGTGTGCGTGTGTGTGTGTGTGTGCGTGCAGTGTGAAGTGTGTGTCTTTGTGTGTGTGTGTGTGTGTGTGTGTGTGTGTGTGTGTGTGTGTGTGTGTGTGTGTGTGTGTGTGTGCGAAGTGTGCAGTGTGCAGTGTGTGTGTGTGTGTGTGTGTGTGTGTGTGTGTGTGTGTGTGTGTGTGTGTGTGTGTGTGTGTGTGTGTGTGCGAAGTGTGCAGTGTGCAGTGTGTGTGTGTGTGTGTGTGTGTGTGTGTGTGTGTGTGTGCGTGTGTGTGTGTGTGTGTGTGTGTGTGTGTGTGTGTGTGTGTGTGTGTGTGTGTGTGTGTGTGTGTGTGTGAAGTGTGCAGTGTGCAGTGTGTGTTCTAGCCACGTTATTATCCATGCTCCTAATCCCCTAAACCCTCCTCAGGGTCAGAGCGTTCCAGTGATCCTCGAGACACACAGAGTTTTACCTGGAATATTTCAAACGCTTCCAATTTGTGGTGTGTGACGTGGGGTCAGGTCCGAGCCAAGGGGTTTCCATGACGATGAGCGAGCACCCTGGTTGGTGGACGGTACCACTGCAGGAGTTCTGTGTGTAGAAGGAGAGGAAGGGCATGTCTTTAGCTAACTAGAGGCAGGAATAACCTAGCAACAGGTGAGTTGCAGAGTGGAGGAGATACTTCAAAAATATCATGCTTCATGTTGTTAAGTTGTTGTTGTTGTTGTTGTTTGATACGTATGTGCTCTGGGCCTTGGTCATTTAACAATGGGCCTTGGTCATTTAGCAATGGGCCTTGGTCATTTAACAATGTGGTTGGATCTTGAGATATCCCATATCGCACTCAGTTCCATTGACCAAAGTGTTTTAATTTTACTTGCAGGGAATAATTTATCTGATCATCCTGATTCGTTAATTATTAGTTCATTCAAGAACTCCTCCTTCAATCCGGTTGGCCATGTCCATTCTTTAGCTCTGATTGGTTTGGAAGACATTGATCAAGATTAATATCTAGGACATTTTCACAAGTTCTCTGAATGAAGTAATGCATGTGATGATCCTATGTATAGTATATATATAACAGATTTCTATGAATGTTCCTCTTACATTGATTGGCTTTAGATTGATTATGTTAATTAATAGTGACATACATCAAAGCTCTGTTTCTACCAATCAGATGCCTCCGCAGCTGGGAGGCTGAGTTATTCTTGTACAATAGACGTTAGGGATGTATCAGATAGCTGAGAGAGAGAGAGAGAGAGAGAGAGAGAGAGAGAGAGAGAGAGAGAGTAGTGTGAGAGAGAGAGAGACAGAGAGACAGAGTTTTAGAGAGAGAGAGAGAGAGAGAGAGAGAGTAGACAGTAGGCGTTGCCTAGAGGTATACTGTCATGTCTTTGTAAGCCTGTTGCCTAGCAGAAAACATTTCTCGTAGTCTCTAGCAGCACACCCTTCATCAAAGTCTCTAGCAGCACACCCTAGCCTCATCAAAGTCTCTAAGCATCAAAGTCTCTAGCAGCACACCCTTCATCAAAGTCCCTTCTAGCAGCAGCACCCCCTTCATCAAAGTCTCTAGCAGCACACCCTTCATCAAAGTCTCTAGCAGCACACCCTTCATCAAAGTCTCTAGCAGCACACCCTTCAGCAAAGTCTCTAGCAGCACACCCTTCATCAAAGTCTGATAGCAGCACACCCTTCATCAAGTCTCTAGCAGCACACCCTTCATCAAAGTCTCTAGCAGCACACCCTTCATCAATGTCTCTAGCAGCACACCTTAATGTCTCTAGCAGCACACCCTTCATCAAAGTCTCTAGCAGACATTTCATCAATGTCTCTAGCAGCACACCCTTCATCAATGTCTCTAGCAGCACACCCTTCATCAAAGTCTCTAGCAGCACACCCTTCATCAATGTCTCTAGCAGCACACCCTTCATCAAAGTCTCTAGCAGCACACCCTTCATCAATGTCTCTAGCAGCACACCCTTCATCAAAGTCTCTAGCAGCACACCCTTCATCAAAGTCTCTAGCAGCACACCCTTCATCAAAGTCTCTAGCAGCACACCCTTCATCAAAGTCTCTAGCAGCACACCTTCATCAAAGTCTCTAGCAGCACACCCTTCATCAAAGTCTCTAGCAGTTCATCAGTCTAGCAGCACACCCTTCATCAAAGTCTCTAGCAGCACACCCTTCATCAAAGTCTCTAGCAGCACACCCTTCATCAAAGTCTCTAGCAGCACACCTTCATCAATGTCTCTAGCAGCACACCCTTCATCAAAGTCTCTAGCAGCACACCCTTCATCAAAGTCTCTAGCAGCACACCCTTCATCAATGTCTCTAGCAGCACACCCTTCATCTAAAGTCTCTAGCAGCACACCCTTCATCAAAGTCTCTAGCAGCACACCTTCATCAAAGTCTCTAGCAGCACACCCTTCATCAAAGTCTCTAGCAGCACACCCTTCATCAAAGTCTCTAGCAGCACACCCTTCATCAAAGTCTCTAGCAGCACACCCTTCATCAAAGTCTCTAGCAGCACACCCTTCATCAAAGTCTCTAGCAGCACACCTTCATCAAAGTCTCTAGCAGCACACCCTTCATCAAAGTCTCTAGCAGCACACCCTTCATCAAAGTCTCTAGCAGCACACCCATCAAAGTCAGCAGCACAATCAAAGTCTCTAGCAGCACACCCTTCATCAAAGTCTCTAGCAGCACACCTTCATCAAAGTCTCTAGCAGCACAATCCCTTCATCAAAGTCTCTAGCAGCACAAAGTCTCTAGCAGCACACCCTTCATCAATGTCTCTAGCAGCACACCCTTCATCAAAGTCTCTAGCAGCACACCCTTCATCAAAGTCTCTAGCAGCACACCCCTTCATCAAAGTCTCTAGCAGCACACCCTTCATCAATGTCTCTAGCAGCACACCCTTCATCAAAGTCTCTAGCAGCACACCCTTCATCAAAGTCTCTAGCAGCACACCCTTCATCAAAGTCTCTAGCAGCACACCCTTCATCAAAGTCTCTAGCAGCACACCCTTCATCAAAGTCTCTAGCAGCACACCCTTCATCAAAGTCTCTAGCAGCACACCCTTCATCAAAGTCTCTAGCAGCACACCCTTCATCAAAGTCTCTAGCAGCACACCCTTCATCAAAGTCTCTAGCAGCACCCCTTCATCAAAGTCTCTAGCAGCACACCCTTCATCAATGTCTCTAGCAGCACACCCTTCATCAATGTCTCTAGCAGCACACCCTTCATCTAGCAGTCTTCATCAAAGTCAGCACACCCTTCATCAAAGTCTCTAGCAGCACACCCTTCATCAAAGTCTCTAGCAGCACACCCTTCATCAAAGTCCTAGCAGCACACCCTTCATCAAAGTCTCTAGCAGCACACCCTTCATCAAAGTCTCTAGCAGCACACCCTTCATCAAAGTCTCTAGCAGCACACCCTTCATCAAAGTCTCTAGCAGCACACCCTTCATCAAAGTCTCTAGCAGCACACCCTTCATCAAAGTCTCTAGCAGCACACCCTTCATCAATGTCTCTAGCAGCACACCCTTCATCAATGTCTCTAGCAGCACACCCTTCATCAAAGTCTCTAGCAGCACACCCTTCATCAATGTCTCTAGCAGCACACCTTCATCAAGTCTCTAGCAGCACACCCTTCATCAAAGTCTCTAGCAGCACACCCTTCATCAAAGTCTCTAGCAGCACACCCTTCATCAAAGTCTCTAGCAGCACACCCTTCATCAAAGTCTCTAGCAGCACACCCTTCATCAATGTCTCTAGCAGCACACCCTTCATCAAAGTCTCTAGCAGCACACCCTTCATCAAAGTCTCTAGCAGCACACCCTTCATCAAAGTCTCTAGCAGCACACCCTTCATCAAAGTCTCTAGCAGCACACCCTTCATCTAAGTCTCTAGCAGCACACCATCAATGTCTCTAGCAGCACACCCTTCATCTAAGTCTCTAGCAGCACACCGTTCATCAATGTCTCTAGCAGCACACCCTTCATCAAAGTCTCTAGCAGCACACCCTTCATCAAAGTCTCTAGCAGCACACCCTTCATCAAAGTCTCTAGCAGCACACCCTTCATCAAAGTCTCTAGCAGCACACCCTTCATCAAAGTCTCTAGCAGCACACCCTTCATCAAGTCTCTAGCAGCACACCCTTCATCAAAGTCTCTAGCAGCACACCCTTCATCAAAGTCTCTAGCAGCACACCCTTCATCAAAGTCTCTAGCAGCACACCCTTCATCAATGTCTCTAGCAGCACACCCTTCATCAAAGTCTCTAGCAGCACACCCTTCATCAAAGTCTCTAGCAGCACACCCTTCATCAATGTCTCTAGCAGCACACCCTTCATCAATGTCTCTAGCAGCACACCCTTCATCAAAGTCTCTAGCAGCACACCCTTCATCAAAGTCTCTAGCAGCACACCCTTCATCAAAGTCTCTAGCAGCACACCCTTCATCAAAGTCTCTAGCAGCACACCCTTCATCAAAGTCTCTAGCAGCACACCCTTCATCAAAGTCTCTAGCAGCACACCCTTCATCAATGTCTCTAGCAGCACACCCTTCATCAATGTCTCTAGCAGCACACCCTTCATCAAAGTCTCTAGCAGCACACCCTTCATCAAAGTCTCTAGCAGCACACCCTTCATCGAAGTCTCTAGCAGCACACCCTTCATCGAAGTCTCTAGCAGCACACCCTTCATCAATGTCTCTAGCAGCACACCCTTCATCTAAGTCTCTAGCAGCACACCCTTCATCAAAGTCTCTAGCAGCACACCCTTCATCAAAGTCTCTAGCAGCACACCCTTCATCAAAGTCTCTAGCAGCACACCCTTCCTCAAAGTCTCTAGCAGCACACCCTTCATCAAAGTCTCTAGCAGCACACCCTTCATCAATGTCTCTAGCAGCACACCGTTCATCAATGTCTCTAGCAGCACACCCTTCATCAAAGTCTCTAGCAGCACACCCTTCATCAATGTCTCTAGCAGCACACCCTTCATCAATGTCTCTAGCAGCACACCCTTCATCAAAGTCTCTAGCAGCACACCCTTCATCAATGTCTCTAGCAGCACACCCTTCATCTAAGTCTCTAGCAGCACACCCTTCATCAAAGTCTCTAGCAGCACACCCTTCATCAAAGTCTCTAGCAGCACACCCTTCATCAAAGTCTCTAGCAGCACACCCTTCATCAAGTCTCTAGCAGCACACCCTTCATCAATGTCTCTAGCAGCACACCCTTCATCAAAGTCTCTAGCAGCACACCCTTCATCAAAGTCTCTAGCAGCACACCCTTCATCAAAGTCTCTAGCAGCACACCCTTCATCAAAGTCTCTAGCAGCACACCCTTCATCAAAGTCTCTAGCAGCACACCCTTCCTCAAAGTCTCTAGCAGCACACCCTTCATCAAAGTCTCTAGCAGCACACCCTTCATCAATGTCTCTAGCAGCACACCGTTCATCAATGTCTCTAGCAGCACACCCTTCATCAAAGTCTCTAGCAGCACACCCTTCATCAATGTCTCTAGCAGCACACCCTTCATCAATGTCTCTAGCAGCACACCCTTCATCAAAGTCTCTAGCAGCACACCCTTCATCAATGTCTCTAGCAGCACACCCTTCATCTAAGTCTCTAGCAGCACACCCTTCATCAAAGTCTCTAGCAGCACACCCTTCATCAAAGTCTCTAGCAGCACACCCTTCATCAAAGTCTCTAGCAGCACACCCTTCATCGAAGTCTCTAGCAGCACACCCTTCATCAATGTCTCTAGCAGCACACCCTTCATCAAAGTCTCTAGCAGCACACCCTTCATCAAAGTCTCTAGCAGCACACCCTTCATCGAAGTCTCTAGCAGCACACCCTTCATCGAAGTCTCTAGCAGCACACCCTTCATCTAAGTCTCTAGCAGCACACCGTTCATCAATGTCTCTAGCAGCACACCCTTCATCTAAGTCTCTAGCAGCACACCGTTCATCAATGTCTCTAGCAGCACACCCTTCATCAAAGTCTCTAGCAGCACACCCTTCATCAAAGTCTCTAGCAGCACACCCTTCATCGAAGTCTTCCACTGCATCATGAGTCTTTAGAACAGAGTTTACAGCCTCGAAACATGGCACTAACATGGCACTAACATGGCACTAACATGGCACTAACATGGCACTAACATGGCACTAACATGGCACTAACATGGCACTAACATGGCACTAACATGGCACTAACATGGCACTAACATGGCACTAACATGGCACTAACATGGCACTAACATGGCACTAACATGGCACTAACATGGCACTAACATGGCACTAACATGGCACTAACATGGCACTAACATGGCACTAACATGGCACTAACATGGCACTAACATGGCACTAACATGGCACTAACATGGCACTAACATGGCACTAACATGGCACTAACATGGCACTAACATGGCACTAACATGGCACTAACATGGCACTAACATGGCACTAACATGGCACTAACATGGCACTAACATGGCACTAACATGGCACTAACATGGCACTAACATGGCACTAACATGGCACTAACATGGCTAACATTGAGTTATGTGAAGTAAGGGGGACATCAATAAACGTACAGTGTTGTGGTTCTGACAGGTTGTAATCATGGAGGAATCTGACCAGCTAGCTGTAGTATCAACTAGTTTCAGTCCCACTGCTCTATCTGAGTATAAACTAGTCCCACTACTCTATCTGAGTATCAACTAGTCCCAGTCCCACTACTCTATCTGATATCAACTAGTCCCACTACTCTATCTGATATCAACTAGTCCCACTACTCTATCTGAGTATCAACTAGTCCCAGTATTCTATCTGAGTATCAACTAGTCCTAGTCCCACTATTCTATCTGATATCAACTAGTCCCACTACTCTATCTGAGTATCAACTAGTCCCACTACTCTATCTGAGTATCAACTAGTCCCACTACTCTTTCTAAGTTTCAACTAGTCCCACTACTCTATCTGAGTATCAACTAGTCCCAGTATTCTATCTGAGTATCAACTAGTCCTAGTCCCACTATTCTATCTGATATCAACTAGTCCCACTACTCTATCTGAGTATCAACTAGTCCCACTACTCTATCTGATATCAACTAGTCCCAGTCCCACTACTCTATCTGAGTATAAACTAGTCCCACTACTCTATCTGAGTATCAACTAGTCCCACTACTCTATCTGAGTATCAACTAGTCCCAGTCCCACTACTCTATCTGAGTATCAACTAGTCCCACTACTCTATCTGATGTCAACTAGTCCCACTACTCTATCTGAATATCAACTAGTCCCAGTCCCACTACTCTATCTGATATCAACTAGTCCCACTACTCTATTTGAGTATCAACTAGTCCCACTACTCTATCTGATATCAACTAGTCCTAGTCCCACTATTCTATCTGATATCAACTAGTCCCACTGCTCTATCTGAGTATCAACTAGTCCCAGTCCCACTACTCTATCTGAGTATCAACTAGTCCCACTACTCTATCTGATGTCAACTAGTCCCACTACTCTATCTGAGTATCAACTAGTCCCAGTCCCACTACTCTATCTGAGTATCAACTAGTCCCACTACTCTATCTGATATCAACTAGTCCCACTACTCTATCTGAGTATCAACTAGTCCCAGTCCCACTACTCTATCTGAGTATAAACTAGTCTCACTACTCTATCTGAGTATCAACTAGTCCCACTACTCTATCTGAGTATCAACTAGTCCCACTACTCTATCTGATGTCAACTAGTCCCACTACTCTATCTGAGTATCAACTAGTCCCAGTCCCACTACTCTATCTGATATCAACTAGTCCCACTACTCTATTTGAGTATCAACTAGTCCCAGTATTCTATCTGAGTATCAACTAGTCCTAGTCCCACTATTCTATCTGATATCAACTAGTCCCACTGCTCTATCTGAGTATCAACTAGTCCCAGTCCCACTACTCTATCTGATGTCAACTAGTCCCACTACTCTATCTGAGTATCAACTAGTCCCACTACTCTATCTGATATCAACTAGTCCCACTACTCTATCTAAGTTTCAACTAGTCCCACTACTCTATCTGATATCAACTAGTCCCAGTCCCACTACTCTATCTGAGTATCAACTAGTCCCAGTCCCACTACTCTATCTGAGTATAAACTAGTCCCACTACTCTATCTGAGTATCAACTAGTCCCACTACTCTATCTGAGTATAAACTAGTCCCACTACTCTATCTGAGTATCAACTAGTCCCACTACTCTATCTGAGTATCAACTAGTCCCACTACTCTATCTGAGTATCAACTAGTCCCACTACTCTAGCTGATATCAACTAGTCCCACTAGTCTATCTGAGTATCAACTAGTCCCACTACTCTATCTGAGTATCAACTAGTCCCAGTCCCACTACTCTATCTGAGTATCAACTAGTCCCACTACTCTATCTGATATCAACTAGTCCCACTACTCTATCTGAGTATCAACTAGTCCCAGTCCCACTACTCTATCTGAGTATAAACTAGTCCCACTACTCTATCTGAGTATCAACTAGTCCCACTACTCTATCTGAGTATAAACTAGTCCCACTACTCTATCTGAGTATCAACTAGTCCCACTACTCTATCTGAGTATCAACTAGTCCCAGTCCCACTACTCTATCTGAGTATCAACTAGTCCCACTACTCTATCTGAGTATCAACTAGTCCCAGTCCCACTACTCTATCTGATATCAACTAGTCCCACTACTCTATCTGAGTATCAACTAGTCCCAGTATTCTATCTGAGTATCAACTAGTCCCAGTCCCACTACTCTATCTGATATCAACTAGTCCCACTACTCTATCTGATATCAACTAGTCCCACTACTCTATCTGAGTATCAACTAGTCCCAGTATTCTATCTGAGTATCAACTAGTCCTAGTCCCACTATTCTATCTGATATCAACTAGTCCCACTACTCTATCTATGTATCAACTAGTCCCACTACTCTATCTGAGTATCAACTAGTCCCACTACTCTTTCTAAGTTTCAACTAGTCCCACTACTCTATCTGAGTATCAACTAGTCCCAGTATTCTATCTGAGTATCAACTAGTCCTAGTCCCACTATTCTATCTGATATCAACTAGTCCCACTACTCTATCTGAGTATCAACTAGTCCCACTACTCTATCTGATATCAACTAGTCCCAGTCCCACTACTCTATCTGAGTATAAACTAGTCCCACTACTCTATCTGAGTATCAACTAGTCCCACTACTCTATCTGAGTATCAACTAGTCCCAGTCCCACTACTCTATCTGAGTATCAACTAGTCCCAGTCCCACTACTCTATCTGATGTCAACTAGTCCCACTACTCTATCTGAGTATCAACTAGTCCCACTACTCTATCTGATATCAACTAGTCCCACTATTCTATCTGAGTATAAACTGGTCCCACTACTCTATCTGAGTATCAACTAGTCCCACTACTCTATCTGAGTATCAACTAGTCCCAGTCCCACTACTCTATCTGATATCAACTAGTCCCAGTCACTATTCTATCTGAGTATAAACTAGTCCCACTACTCTATCTGAGTATCAACTAGTCCCACTACTCTATCTGAGTATCAACTAGTCCCAGTCCCACTACTCTATCTGAGTATCAACTAGTCCCAGTCCCACTACTCTATCTGATATCAACTAGTCCCACTATTCTATCTGATGCCAACTAGTCCCACTACTCTATCTGAGTATCAACTAGTCCCACTACTCTATCTGATATCAACTAGTCCCACTATTCTATCTGAGTATCAACTAGTCCCAGTCCCACTACTCTATCTGAGTATCAACTAGTCCCACTACTCTATCTGATATCAACTAGTCCCACTACTCTATCTGAGTATCAACTAGTCCCAGTATTCTATCTGAGTATCAACTAGTCCTAGTCCCACTATTCTATCTGATATCAACTAGTCCCACTGCTCTATCTGAGTATCAACTAGTCCCAGTCCCACTACTCTATCTGAGTATCAACTAGTCCCACTACTCTATCTGAGTATCAACTAGTCCCCCACTATTCTATCTGATATCAACTAGTCCCACTACTCTATCTGAGTATAAACTAGTCCCACTACTCTATCTGAGTATCAACTAGTCCTAGTCCCACTACTCTATCTGAGTATCAACTAGTCCCAGTCCCACTTCTATCTGAGTATCAACTAGTCCCAGTCCCACTACTCTATCTGATGTCAACTAGTCCCACTACTCTATCTGAGTATCAACTAGTCCCAGTATTCTATCTGAGTATCAACTAGTCCTAGTCCCACTATTCTATCTGATATCAACTAGTCCCACTACTCTATCTGAGTATCAACTAGTCCCACTACTCTATCTGAGTATCAACTAGTCCCAGTCCCACTACTCTATCTGAGTATCAACTAGTCCCAGTCCCACTACTCTATCTGATATCAACTAGTCCCACTATTCTATCTGAGTATAAACTAGTCCCACTACTCTATCTGAGTATCAACTAGTCCCACTACTCTATCTGAGTATCAACTAGTCCCAGTCCCACTGCTCTATCTGAGTATCAACTAGTCCCAGTCCCACTACTCTATCTGATGTCAACTAGTCCCACTACTCTATCTGAGTATCAACTAGTCCCACTACTCTATCTGATATCAACTAGTCCCACTATTCTATCTGAGTATCAACTAGTCCCAGTCCCACTACTCTATCTGAGTATCAACTAGTCCCACTACTCTATCTGATATCAACTAGTCCCACTACTCTATCTGAGTATCAACTAGTCCCAGTATTCTATCTGAGTATCAACTAGTCCTAGTCCCACTATTCTATCTGATATCAACTAGTCCCACTGCTCTATCTGAGTATCAACTAGTCCCAGTCCCACTACTCTATCTGAGTATCAACTAGTCCCACTACTCTATCTGATATCAACTAGTCCCACTATTCTATCTGAGTATAAACTAGTCCCACTACTCTATCTGAGTATCAACTAGTCCCACTACTCTATCTGAGTATCAACTAGTCCCAGTCCCACTACTCTATCTGAGTATCAACTAGTCCCAGTCCCACTACTCTATCTGATATCAACTAGTCCCACTACTAGTATCAACTAGTCCCACTACTCTATCTGAGTATCAACTAGTCCCACTATTCTATCTGAGTATCAACTAGTCCCCCACTACTCTATCTGATATCAACTAGTCCCACTGCTCTATCTGAGTATCAACTAGTCCCAGTCCCACTACTCTATCTGATATCAACTAGTCCCACTACTCTATCTGAGTATCAACTAGTCCCACTACTCTATCTGATATCAACTAGTCCCACTATTCTATCTGAGTATCAACTAGTCCCAGTCCCACTACTCTATCTGAGTATCAACTAGTCCCACTACTCTATCTGATATCAACTAGTCCCACTACTCTATCTGAGTATCAACTAGTCCCAGTATTCTATCTGAGTATCAACTAGTCCTAGTCCCACTATTCTATCTGATATCAACTAGTCCCACTGCTCTATCTGAGTATCAACTAGTCCCAGTCCCACTACTCTATCTGAGTATCAACTAGTCCCACTACTCTATCTGATATCAACTAGTCCCACTACTCTATCTGAGTATCAACTAGTCCCAGTCCCACTACTCTATCTGAGTATCAACTAGTCCCACTACTCTATCTGATATCAACTAGTCCCACTACTCTATTTGAGTATCAACTAGTCCCAGTATTCTATATGAGTATCAACTAGTCCTAGTCCCACTATTCTATCTGATATCAACTAGTCCCACTGCTCTATCTGAGTATCAACTAGTCCCAGTCCCACGACTCTATCTGATATCAACTAGTCCCACTACTCTATCTGAGTATCAACTAGTCCCAGTATTATATCTGAGTATCAACTAGTCCTAGTCCCACTATTCTATCTGATATCAACTAGTCCCACTGCTCTATCTGAGTATCAACTAGTCCCAGTCCCACTACTCTATCTGATATCAACTAGTCCCACTACTCTATCTGATATCAACTAGTCCCACTACTCTATCTGAGTATCAACTAGTCCCACTACTCTATCTGATATCAACTAGTCCCACTACTCTATCTGAGTATCAACTAGTCACACTACTCTATCTGAGTATCAACTAGTCCCAGTCCCACTACTCTATCTGAGTATCAACTAGTCCCACTACTCTATCTGATATCAACTAGTCCCACTACTCTATTTGAGTATCAACTAGTCCCAGTATTCTATCTGAGTATCAACTAGTCCTAGTCCCACTATTCTATCTGATATCAACTAGTCCCACTGCTCTATCTGAGTATCAACTAGTCCCAGTCCCACTACTCTATCTGATATCAACTAGTCCCACTACTCTATCTGATATCAACTAGTCCCACTACTCTATCTGAGTATCAACTAGTCCCAGTATTATATCTGATATCAACTAGTCCTAGTCCCACTATTCTATCTGATATCAACTAGTCCCACTGCTCTATCTGAGTATCAACTAGTCCCAGTCCCACTACTCTATCTGATATCAACTAGTCCCACTACTCTATCTGAGTATCAACTAGTCCCACTACTCTATCTGATATCAACTAGTCCCACTATTCTATCTGAGTATCAACTAGTCCCAGTCCCACTACTCTATCTGAGTATCAACTAGTCCCACTACTCTATCTGATATCAACTAGTCCCATCATCTGAGTATCAACTAGTCCCAGTATTCTATCTGAGTATCAACTAGTCCTAGTCCCACTATTCTATCTGATATCAACTAGTCCCACTGCTCTATCTGAGTATCAACTAGTCCCAGTCCCACTACTCTATCTGATATCAACTAGTCCCACTACTCTATCTGAGTATCAACTAGTCCCAGTATTATATCTGAGTATCAACTAGTCCTAGTCCCACTATTCTATCTGATATCAACTAGTCCCACTGCTCTATCTGAGTATCAACTAGTCCCAGTCCCACTACTCTATCTGATGTCAACTAGTCCCACTACTCTATCTGAGTATCAACTAGTCCCACTACTATATCTGATATCAAC
Organism: Oncorhynchus nerka; assembly: GCF_034236695.1. Lineage (NCBI taxonomy): Eukaryota > Metazoa > Chordata > Actinopteri > Salmoniformes > Salmonidae > Oncorhynchus > Oncorhynchus nerka. The sequence goes on from NC_088403.1 coordinate 70,208,433, forward strand.
TAGTCCCACTATTCTATCTGAGTATCAACTAGTCCCAGTCCCACTACTCTATCTGAGTATCAACTAGTCCCACTACTCTATCTGATATCAACTAGTCCCACTACTCTATCTGAGTATCAACTAGTCCCAGTATTCTATCTGAGTATCAACTAGTCCTAGTCCCACTATTCTATCTGATATCAACTAGTCCCACTATTCTATCTGAGTATCAACTAGTCCCAGTCCCACTACTCTATCTGATATCAACTAGTCCCACTACTCTATCTGATATCAACTAGTCCCACTACTCTATCTGAGTATCAACTAGTCCCACTACTCTATCTGATATCAACTAGTCCCACTACTCTATCTGAGTATCAACTAGTCACACTACTCTATCTGAGTATCAACTAGTCCCAGTCCCACTACTCTATCTGAGTATCAACTAGTCCCACTACTCTATCTGATATCAACTAGTCCCACTACTCTATTTGAGTATCAACTAGTCCCAGTATTCTATCTGAGTATCAACTAGTCATAGTCCCACTATTCTATCTGATATCAACTAGTCCCACTGCTCTATCTGAGTATCAACTAGTCCCAGTCCCACTACTCTATCTGATATCAACTAGTCCCACTACTCTATCTGATATCAACTAGTCCCACTACTCTATCTGAGTATCAACTAGTCCCAGTATTCTATCTGAGTATCAACTAGTCCTAGTCCCACTATTCTATCTGATATCAACTAGTCCCACTGCTCTATCTGAGTATCAACTAGTCCCAGTCCCACTACTCTATCTGATATCAACTAGTCCCACTACTCTATCTGAGTATCAACTAGTCCCACTACTCTATCTGATATCAACTAGTCCCACTACTCTATCTGAGTATCAACTAGTCACACTACTCTATCTGAGTATCAACTAGTCCCACTACTCTATCTGAGTATCAACTAGTCCCACTACTCTATCTGATATCAACTAGTCCCACTACTCTATATCAACTAGTCCCACTATCTGAGTATCAACTAGTCCCACTATTCTATCTGAGTATCAACTAGTCATAGTCCCACTATTCTATCTGATATCAACTAGTCCCACTGCTCTATCTGAGTATCAACTAGTCCCAGTCCCACTACTCTATCTGATATCAACTAGTCCCACTACTCTATCTGATATCAACTAGTCCCACTGCTCTATCTGAGTATCAACTAGTCCCAGTCCCACTACTCTATCTGATGTCAACTAGTCCCACTACTCTATCTGAGTATCAACTAGTCCCACTACTCTATCTGATATCAACTAGTCCCACTATTCTATCTGAGTATCAACTAGTCCCAGTCCCACTACTCTATCTGAGTATCAACTAGTCCCACTACTCTATCTGATATCAACTAGTCCCACTACTCTATCTGAGTATCAACTAGTCCCAGTATTCTATCTGAGTATCAACTAGTCCTAGTCCCACTATTCTATCTGATATCAACTAGTCCCACTGCTCTATCTGAGTATCAACTAGTCCCAGTCCCACTACTCTATCTGATATCAACTAGTCCCACTACTCTATCTGAGTATCAACTAGTCCCACTATTCTATCTGATATCAACTAGTCCCACTGCTCTATCTGAGTATCAACTAGTCCCAGTCCCACTACTCTATCTGATATCAACTAGTCCCACTACTCTATCTGAGTATCAACTAGTCCCACTACTCTATCTGATATCAACTAGTCCCACTACTCTATCTGAGTATCAACTAGTCCCACTACTCTATCTGAGTATCAACTAGTCCCAGTATTCTATCTGAGTATCAACTAGTCCTAGTCCCACTATTCTATCTGATATCAACTAGTCCCACTGCTCTATCTGAGTATCAACTAGTCCCAGTCCCACTACTCTATCTGATATCAACTAGTCCCACTACTCTATCTGATATCAACTAGTCCCACTACTCTATCTGAGTATCAACTAGTCCCAGTATTCTATCTGAGTATCAACTAGTCCCAGTCCCACTACTCTATCTGAGTATCAACTAGTCCCACTACTCTATCTGATATCAACTAGTCCCACTACTCTATCTGAGTATCAACTAGTCCCAGTATTCTATCTGAGTATCAACTAGTCCTAGTCCCACTATTCTATCTGATATCAACTAGTCCCACTGCTCTATCTGAGTATCAACTAGTCCCAGTCCCACTACTCTATCTGATATCAACTAGTCCCACTACTCTATCTGAGTATCAACTAGTCCCACTACTCTATCTGATATCAACTAGTCCCACTACTCTATCTGAGTATCAACTAGTCCCAGTATTCTATCTGAGTATCAACTAGTCCTAGTCCCACTATTCTATCTGATATCAACTAGTCCCACTGCTCTATCTGAGTATCAACTAGTCCCAGTCCCACTACTCTATCTGATGTCAACTAGTCCCACTACTCTATCTGAGTATCAACTAGTCCCACTACTCTATCTGAGTATCAACTAGTCCCACTACTCTATCTGAGTATCAACTAGTCCCAGTCCCACTACTCTATCTGAGTATCAACTAGTCCCACTACTCTATCTGATATCAACTAGTCCCACTACTCTATCTGAGTATCAACTAGTCCCAGTATTCTTTCTGAGTATCAACTAGTCCTAGTCCCACTATTCTATCTGATATCAACTAGTCCCACTACTCTATCTGAGTATCAACTAGTCCCAGTCCCACTACTCTATCTGATGTCAACTAGTCCCACTACTCTATCTGAGTATCAACTAGTCCCACTACTCTATCTGAGTATCAACTAGTCCCACTACTCTATCTGAGTATCAACTAGTCCCAGTCCCACTACTCTATCTGAGTATCAACTAGTCCCACTACTCTATCTGATATCAACTAGTCCCACTACTCTATCTGAGTATCAACTAGTCCCACTATTCTATCTGATATCAACTAGTCCCACTGCTCTATCTGAGTATCAACTAGTCCCAGTCCCACTACTCTATCTGATATCAATTAGTCCCACTACTCTATCTGATATCAACTAGTCCCACTACTCAATCTGATATCAACTAGTCCCACTACTCTATCTGAGTATCAACTAGTCCCAGTATTCTATCTGAGTATCAACTAGTCCCACTATTCTATCTGATATCAACTAGTCCCACTGCTCTATCTGAGTATCAACTAGTCCCAGTCCCACTACTCTATCTGATATCAACTAGTCCCACTACTCTATCTGATATCAACTAGTCCCACTACTCTATCTGAGTATCAACTAGTCCCACTACTCTATCTGAGTATCAACTAGTCCCAGTATTCTATCTGAGTATCAACTAGTCCTAGTCCCACTATTCTATCTGATATCAACTAGTCCCACTGCTCTATCTGAGTATCAACTAGTCCCAGTCCCACTACTCTATCTGATGTCAACTAGTCCCACTACTCTATCTGAGTATCAACTAGTCCCACTACTCTATCTGAGTATCAACTAGTCCCACTACTCTATCTGAGTATCAACTAGTCCCAGTCCCACTACTCTATCTGAGTATCAACTAGTCCCACTACTCTATCTGATATCAACTAGTCCCACTACTCTATCTGAGTATCAACTAGTCCCAGTATTCTATCTGAGTATCAACTAGTCCTAGTCCCACTATTCTATCTGATATCAACTAGTCCCACTGCTCTATCTGAGTATCAACTAGTCCCAGTCCCACTACTCTATCTGATGTCAACTAGTCCCACCCACTACTCTATCTGAGTATCAACTAGTCCCACTACTCTATCTGAGTATCAACTAGTCCCACTACTCTATCTGAGTATCAACTAGTCCCAGTCCCACTACTCTATCTGATATCAACTAGTCCCACTACTCTATCTGAGTATCAACTAGTCCCAGTATTCTATCTGAGTATCAACTAGTCCCAGTCCCACTACTCTATCTGAGTATCAACTAGTCCCACTACTCTATCTGATATCAACTAGTCCCACTACTCTATCTGAGTATCAACTAGTCCCAGTCCCACTACTCTATCTGAGTATCAACTAGTCCCACTACTCTATCTGAGTATCAACTAGTCCCACTACTCTATCTGATATCAACTAGTCCCACTACTCTATCTGAGTATCAACTAGTCCCAGTCCCACTACTCTATCTGAGTATCAACTAGTCCCACTGCTCTATCTGAGTATCAACTAGTCCCAGTCCCACTACTCTATCTGAGTATCAACTAGTCCCACTACTCTATCTGAGTATCAACTAGTCCCAGTCCCACTACTCTATCTGAGTATCAACTAGTCCCACTACTCTATCTGATATCAACTAGTCCCACTACTCTATCTGAGTATCAACTAGTCCCAGTCCCACTACTCTATCTGAGTATCAACTAGTCCCACTGCTCTATCTGATGTCAACTAGTCCCACTACTCTATCTGAGTATCAACTAGTCCCACTACTCTATCTGAGTATCAACTAGTCCCACTACTCTATCTGAGTATCAACTAGTCCCAGTCCCACTACTCTATCTGAGTATCAACTAGTCCCACTATCTGATATCAACTAGTCCCACTACTCTATCTGAGTATCAACTAGTCCCAGTATTCTTTCTGAGTATCAACTAGTCCTAGTCCCACTATTCTATCTGATATCAACTAGTCCCACTGCTCTATCTGAGTATCAACTAGTCCCAGTCCCACTACTCTATCTGATGTCAACTAGTCCCACTACTCTATCTGAGTATCAACTAGTCCCACTACTCTATCTGAGTATCAACTAGTCCCACTACTCTATCTGAGTATCAACTAGTCCCAGTCCCACTACTCTATCTGAGTATCAACTAGTCCCACTACTCTATCTGATATCAACTAGTCCCACTACTCTATCTGAGTATCAACTAGTCCCACTATTCTATCTGATATCAACTAGTCCCACTGCTCTATCTGAGTATCAACTAGTCCCAGTCCCACTACTCTATCTGATATCAATTAGTCCCACTACTCTATCTGATATCAACTAGTCCCACTACTCAATCTGATATCAACTAGTCCCAGTATTCTATCTGAGTATCAACTAGTCCTAGTCCCACTATTCTATCTGATATCAACTAGTCCCACTATTCTATCTGAGTATCAACTAGTCCCAGTCCCACTACTCTATCTGATATCAACTAGTCCCACTACTCTATCTGATATCAACTAGTCCCACTACTCTATCTGAGTATCAACTAGTCCCACTACTCTATCTGAGTATCAACTAGTCCCAGTATTCTATCTGAGTATCAACTAGTCCTAGTCCCACTATTCTATCTGATATCAACTAGTCCCACTGCTCTATCTGAGTATCAACTAGTCCCAGTCCCACTACTCTATCTGATGTCAACTAGTCCCACTACTCTATCTGAGTATCAACTAGTCCCACTACTCTATCTGATATCAACTAGTCCCACTATTCTATCTGAGTATCAACTAGTCCCAGTCCCACTACTCTATCTGAGTATCAACTAGTCCCACTACTCTATCTGATATCAACTAGTCCCACTACTCTATCTGAGTATCAACTAGTCCCAGTATTCTATCTGAGTATCAACTAGTCCTAGTCCCACTATTCTATCTGATATCAACTAGTCCCACTGCTCTATCTGAGTATCAACTAGTCCCAGTCCCACTACTCTATCTGATGTCAACTAGTCCCACTACTCTATCTGAGTATCAACTAGTCCCACTACTCTATCTGAGTATCAACTAGTCCCACTACTCTATCTGAGTATCAACTAGTCCCAGTCCCACTACTCTATCTGAGTATCAACTAGTCCCACTACTCTATCTGATATCAACTAGTCCCACTACTCTATCTGAGTATCAACTAGTCCCAGTATTCTATCTGAGTATCAACTAGTCCCAGTCCCACTACTCTATCTGAGTATCAACTAGTCCCACTACTCTATCTGATATCAACTAGTCCCACTACTCTATCTGAGTATCAACTAGTCCCAGTATTCTATCTGAGTATCAACTAGTCCCACTACTCTATCTGAGTATCAACTAGTCCCAGTACTACTATCTGAGTATCAACTAGTCCCACTCTCTATCTGACAACTAGTCCCACTACTCTATCTGAGTATCAACTAGTCCCACTACTCTATCTGAGTATCAACTAGTCCCAGTCCCACTACTCTATCTGAGTATCAACTAGTCCCACTACTCTATCTGATATCAACTAGTCCCACTACTCTATTTGAGTATCAACTAGTCCCACTACTCTATCTGAGTATCAACTAGTCCCACTACTCTATCTGAGTATCAACTAGTCCCAGTCCCACTACTCTATCTGATGTCAACTAGTCCCACTGATCTATCTGAGTATCAACTAGTCCCAGTCCCACTACTCTATCTGATGTCAACTAGTCCCACTACTCTATCTGAGTATCAACTAGTCCCACTACTCTATCTGAGTATCAACTAGTCCCACTACTCTATCTGAGTATCAACTAGTCCCAGTCCCACTACTCTATCTGATATCAACTAGTCCCACTACTCTATCTGATATCAACTAGTCCCACTACTCTATCTGATATCAACTAGTCCCACTACTCTATCTGAGTATCAACTAGTCCCACTACTCTATCTGAGTATCAACTAGTCCCACTACTCTATCTGAGTATCAACTAGTCCCAGTCCCACTACTCTATCTGAGTATCAACTAGTCCCACTACTCTATCTGATATCAACTAGTCCCACTACTCTATTTGAGTATCAACTAGTCCCAGTATTCTATCTGAGTATCAACTAGTCATAGTCCCACTATTCTATCTGATATCAACTAGTCCCACTGCTCTATCTGAGTATCAACTAGTCCCAGTCCCACTACTCTATCTGATATCAACTAGTCCCACTACTCTATCTGATATCAACTAGTCCCACTACTCTATCTGAGTATCAACTAGTCCCAGTATTCTATCTGAGTATCAACTAGTCCTAGTCCCACTATTCTATCTGATATCAACTAGTCCCACTGCTCTATCTGAGTATCAACTAGTCCCAGTCCCACTACTCTATCTGATGTCAACTAGTCCCACTACTCTATCTGAGTATCAACTAGTCCCACTACTCTATCTGATATCAACTAGTCCCACTATTCTATCTGAGTATCAACTAGTCCCAGTCCCACTACTCTATCTGAGTATCAACTAGTCCCACTACTCTATCTGATATCAACTAGTCCCACTACTCTATCTGAGTATCAACTAGTCCCAGTATTCTATCTGAGTATCAACTAGTCCTAGTCCCACTATTCTATCTGATATCAACTGTCCCACTGCTCTATCTGAGTATCAACTAGTCCCAGTCCCACTACTCTATCTGATATCAACTAGTCCCACTACTCTATCTGAGTATCAACTAGTCCCACTATTCTATCTGATATCAACTAGTCCCACTGCTCTATCTGAGTATCAACTAGTCCCAGTCCCACTACTCTATCTGATATCAACTAGTCCCACTACTCTATCTGAGTATCAACTAGTCCCACTACTCTATCTGAGTATCAACTAGTCCCACTACTCTATCTGAGTATCAACTAGTCCCAGTCCCATCACTCTAGTCTGATCTGTATCAACTAGTCCCACTGCTCTATCTGAGTATCAACTAGTCCCAGTCCCACTACTCTATCTGATATCAACTAGTCCCACTACTCTATCTGAGTATCAACTAGTCCCAGTCCCACTACTCTATCTGATATCAACTAGTCCCACTATTCTATCTGAGTATCAACTAGTCCACTACTCTATCTGAGTATCAACTAGTCCCACTACTCTATCTGAGTATCAACTAGTCCCACTACTCTATCTGAGTATCAACTAGTCCCAGTATTCTATCTGAGTATCAACTAGTCCTAGTCCACTATTCTATCTGATATCAACTAGTCCCACTGCTCTATCTGAGTATCAACTAGTCCCAGTCCCACTACTCTATCTGATATCAACTAGTCCCACTACTCTATCTGAGTATCAACTAGTCCCACTACTCTATCTGAGTATCAACTAGTCCCACTACTTCTATCTGAGTATCAACTAGTCCCAGTCCCACTACTCTATCTGAGTATCAACTAGTCCCACTACTCTATCTGATATCAACTAGTCCCACTACTCTATCTGAGTATCAACTAGTCCCAGTATTCTATCTGAGTATCAACTAGTCCTAGTCCCACTATTCTATCTGATATCAACTAGTCCCACTGCTCTATCTGAGTATCAACTAGTCCCAGTCCCACTACTCTATCTGATATCAACTAGTCCCACTACTTCTATCTGAGTATCAACTAGTCCCACTACTCTATCTGATATCAACTAGTCCCACTACTCTATCTGAGTATCAACTAGTCCCAGTCCCACTACTCTATCTGATATCAACTAGTCCCACTACTCTATCTGATATCAACTCCCACTACTCTATCTGAGTATCAACTAGTCCCAGTATTCTATCTGAGTATCAACTAGTCCCAGTCCCACTACTCTATCTGATATCAACTAGTCCCACTATCTGAGTATCAACTAGTCCCACTACTCTATCTGAGTATCAACTAGTCCCACTACTCTATCTGAGTATCAACTAGTCCCAGTCCCACTACTCTATCTGAGTATCAACTAGTCCCACTACTCTATCTGATATCAACTAGTCCCACTACTCTATCTGAGTATCAACTAGTCTCAGTATTCTATCTGAGTATCAACTAGTCCCAGTCCCACTACTCTATCTGATATCAACTAGTCCCACTATTCTATCTGATATCAACTAGTGCCACTACTCTATCTGAGTATCAACTAGTCCCACTACTCTATCTGAGTATCAACTAGTCCCAGTATTCTATCTGAGTATCAACTAGTCCTAGTCCCACTACTCTATCTGATATCAACTAGTCCCACTGCTCTATCTGAGTATCAACTAGTCCCAGTCCCACTACTCTATCTGATATCAACTAGTCCCACTACTCTATCTGAGTATCAACTAGTCCCACTACTCTATCTGAGTATCAACTAGTCCCACTACTCTATCTGAGTATCAACTAGTCCCAGTCCCACTACTCTATCTGAGTATCAACTAGTCCCACTACTCTATCTGATATCAACTAGTCCCACTACTCTATCTGAGTATCAACTAGTCCCAGTATTCTATCTGAGTATCAACTAGTCCTAGTCCCACTATTCTATCTGATATCAACTAGTCCCACTGCTCTATCTGAGTATCAACTAGTCCCAGTCCCACTACTCTATCTGATATCAACTAGTCCCACTACTCTATCTGAGTATCAACTAGTCCCACTACTCTATCTGATATCAACTAGTCCCACTATTCTATCTGAGTATCAACTAGTCCCAGTCCCACTACTCTATCTGAGTATCAACTAGTCCCACTACTCTATCTGATATCAACTAGTCCCACTACTCTATCTGAGTATCAACTAGTCCCAGTCCCACTACTCTATCTGAGTATCAACTAGTCCTACTCTCTATCTGATATCAACTAGTCCCACTACTCTATCTGATATCAACTAGTCCCACTACTCTATCTGAGTATCAACTAGTCCCAGTACTACTATCTGATATCAACTAGTCCCAGTATTCTATCTGAGTATCAACTAGTCCCACTATTCTATCTGATATCAACTAGTCCCACTGCTCTATCTGAGTATCAACTAGTCCCAGTCCCACTACTCTATCTGATGTCAACTAGTCCCACTACTCTATCTGAGTATCAACTAGTCCCACTACTCTATCTGAGTATCAACTAGTCCCACTACTCTATCTGAGTATCAACTAGTCCCAGTCCCACTACTCTATCTGAGTATCAACTAGTCCCACTACTCTATCTGATATCAACTAGTCCCACTACTCTATCTGAGTATCAACTAGTCCCAGTATTCTATCTGAGTATCAACTAGTCCTAGTCCCACTATTCTATCTGATATCAACTAGTCCCACTGCTCTATCTGAGTATCAACTAGTCCCAGTCCCACTACTATCTGATGTCAACTAGTCCCACTACTCTATCTGAGTATCAACTAGTCCCACTACTCTATCTGAGTATCAACTAGTCCCACTACTCTATCTGAGTATCAACTAGTCCCAGTCCCACTACTCTATCTGAGTATCAACTAGTCCCACTACTCTATCTGATATCAACTAGTCCCACTACTCTATCTGAGTATCAACTAGTCCCAGTATTCTATCTGAGTATCAACTAGTCCCAGTCCCACTACTCTATCTGAGTATCAACTAGTCCCACTACTCTATCTGATATCAACTAGTCCCACTACTCTATCTGAGTATCAACTAGTCCCAGTATTCTATCTGAGTATCAACTAGTCCCACTACTCTATCTGAGTATCAACTAGTCCCAGTCCCACTACTCTATCTGAGTATCAACTAGTCCCACTACTCTATCTGATATCAACTAGTCCCACTGAGTATCAACTAGTCCCACTACTCTATCTGAGTATCAACTAGTCCCAGTCCCACTACTCTATCTGAGTATCAACTAGTCCCACTGCTCTATCTGAGTATCAACTAGTCCCAGTCCCACTACTCTATCTTAGTATCAACTAGTTCCACTACTCTATCTGTGTATCAACTTGTCCCAGTCCCACTACTCTATCTGAGTATCAACTAGTCCCACTACTCTATCTGATATCAACTAGTCCCACTACTCTATCTGAGTATCAACTAGTCCCAGTCCCACTACTCTATCTGAGTATCAACTAGTCCCACTGCTCTATCTGATGTCAACTAGTCCCACTACTCTATCTGAGTATCAACTAGTCCCACTACTCTATCTGAGTATCAACTAGTCCCACTACTCTATCTGAGTATCAACTAGTCCCAGTCCCACTACTCTATCTGAGTATCAACTAGTCCCACTACTCTATCTGATATCAACTAGTCCCACTACTCTATCTGAGTATCAACTAGTCCCAGTATTCTTTCTGAGTATCAACTAGTCCTAGTCCCACTATTCTATCTGATATCAACTAGTCCCACTGCTCTATCTGAGTATCAACTAGTCCCAGTCCCACTACTCTATCTGATGTCAACTAGTCCCACTACTCTATCTGAGTATCAACTAGTCCCACTACTCTATCTGAGTATCAACTAGTCCCACTACTCTATCTGAGTATCAACTAGTCCCAGTCCCACTACTCTATCTGAGTATCAACTAGTCCCACTACTCTATCTGATATCAACTAGTCCCACTACTCTATCTGAGTATCAACTAGTCCCACTATTCTATCTGATATCAACTAGTCCCACTGCTCTATCTGAGTATCAACTAGTCCCAGTCCCACTACTCTATCTGATATCAATTAGTCCCACTACTCTATCTGATATCAACTAGTCCCACTACTCAATCTGATATCAACTAGTCCCAGTATTCTATCTGAGTATCAACTAGTCCTAGTCCCACTATTCTATCTGATATCAACTAGTCCCACTGCTCTATCTGAGTATCAACTAGTCCCAGTCCCACTACTCTATCTGATATCAACTAGTCCCACTACTCTATCTGATATCAACTAGTCCCACTACTCTATCTGAGTATCAACTAGTCCCACTACTCTATCTGAGTATCAACTAGTCCCAGTATTCTATCTGAGTATCAACTAGTCCTAGTCCCACTATTCTATCTGATATCAACTAGTCCCACTGCTCTATCTGAGTATCAACTAGTCCCAGTCCCACTACTCTATCTGATGTCAACTAGTCCCACTACTCTATCTGAGTATCAACTAGTCCCACTACTCTATGTGAGTATCAACTAGTCCCACTACTCTATCTGAGTATCAACTAGTCCCAGTCCCACTACTCTATCTGAGTATCAACTAGTCCCACTACTCTATCTGATATCAACTAGTCCCACTACTCTATCTGAGTATCAACTAGTCCCAGTATTCTATCTGAGTATCAACTAGTCCTAGTCCCACTATTCTATCTGATATCAACTAGTCCCACTGCTCTATCTGAGTATCAACTAGTCCCAGTCCCACTACTCTATCTGATGTCAACTAGTCCCACTACTCTATCTGAGTATCAACTAGTCCCACTACTCTATCTGAGTATCAACTAGTCCCACTACTCTATCTGAGTATCAACTAGTCCCAGTCCCACTACTCTATCTGAGTATCAACTAGTCCCACTACTCTATCTGATATCAACTAGTCCCACTACTCTATCTGAGTATCAACTAGTCCCAGTATTCTATCTGAGTATCAACTAGTCCCAGTCCCACTACTCTATCTGAGTATCAACTAGTCCCACTACTCTATCTGATATCAACTAGTCCCACTACTCTATCTGAGTATCAACTAGTCCCAGTATTCTATCTGAGTATCAACTAGTCCCACTACTCTATCTGAGTATCAACTAGTCCCAGTCCCACTACTCTATCTGAGTATCAACTAGTCCCACTACTCTATCTGATATCAACTAGTCCCACTACTCTATCTGAGTATCAACTAGTCCCACTACTCTATCTGAGTATCAACTAGTCCCAGTCCCACTACTCTATCTGAGTATCAACTAGTCCCACTACTCTATCTGATATCAACTAGTCCCACTACTCTATTTGAGTATCAACTAGTCCCACTACTCTATCTGAGTATCAACTAGTCCCACTACTCTATCTGAGTATCAACTAGTCCCAGTCCCACTACTCTATCTGATGTCAACTAGTCCCACTGATCTATCTGAGTATCAACTAGTCCCAGTCCCACTACTCTATCTGATGTCAACTAGTCCCACTACTCTATCTGAGTATCAACTAGTCCCACTACTCTATCTGAGTATCAACTAGTCCCACTACTCTATCTGAGTATCAACTAGTCCCAGTCCCACTACTCTATCTGAGTATCAACTAGTCCCACTACTCTATCTGATATCAACTAGTCCCACTACTCTATCTGAGTATCAACTAGTCCCACTACTCTATCTGAGTATCAACTAGTCCCACTACTCTATCTGATATCAACTAGTCCCACTACTCTATCTGAGTATCAACTAGTCCCAGTCCCACTACTCTATCTGAGTATCAACTAGTCCCACTACTCTATCTGATATCAACTAGTCCCAGTACTCTATCTGAGTATCAACTAGTCCCAGTATTCTATCTGAGTATCAACTAGTCAGTCCCACTATTCTATCTGATATCAACTAGTCCCACTGCTCTATCTGAGTATCAACTAGTCCCAGTCCCACTACTCTATCTGATATCAACTAGTCCCACTACTCTATCTGATATCAACTAGTCCCAGTCCCACTACTCTATCTGAGTATCAACTAGTCCCAGTATTCTATCTGAGTATCAACTAGTCCTAGTCACTATTCTATCTGATATCAACTAGTCCCACTGCTCTATCTGAGTATCAACTAGTCCCAGTCCCACTACTCTATCTGATGTCAACTAGTCCCACTACTCTATCTGAGTATCAACTAGTCCCACTACTCTATCTGATATCAACTAGTCCCACTATTCTATCTGAGTATCAACTAGTCCCAGTCCCACTACTCTATCTGAGTATCAACTAGTCCCACTACTCTATCTGATATCAACTAGTCCCACTACTCTATCTGAGTATCAACTAGTCCCAGTATTCTATCTGAGTATCAACTAGTCCTAGTCCCACTATTCTATCTGATATCAACTAGTCCCACTGCTCTATCTGAGTATCAACTAGTCCCAGTCCCACTACTCTATCTGATATCAACTAGTCCCACTACTCTATCTGAGTATCAACTAGTCCCACTATTCTATCTGATATCAACTAGTCCCACTGCTCTATCTGAGTATCAACTAGTCCCAGTCCCACTACTCTATCTGATATCAACTAGTCCCACTACTCTATCTGAGTATCAACTAGTCCCACTACTCTATCTGAGTATCAACTAGTCCCACTACTCTATCTGAGTATCAACTAGTCCCAGTATTCTATGTGAGTATCAACTAGTCCTAGTCCCACTATTCTATCTGATATCAACTAGTCCCACTGCTCTATCTGAGTATCAACTAGTCCCAGTCCCACTACTCTATCTGATATCAACTAGTCCCACTACTCTATCTGAGTATCAACTAGTCCCAGTCCCACTACTCTATCTGATATCAACTAGTCCCACTATTCTATCTGATATCAACTAGTGCCACTACTCTATCTGAGTATCAACTAGTCCCACTACTCTATCTGAGTATCAACTAGTCCCACTACTCTATCTGAGTATCAACTAGTCCCAGTATTCTATCTGAGTATCAACTAGTCCTAGTCCCACTATTCTATCTGATATCAACTAGTCCCACTGCTCTATCTGAGTATCAACTAGTCCCAGTCCCACTACTCTATCTGATGTCAACTAGTCCCACTACTCTATCTGAGTATCAACTAGTCCCACTACTCTATCTGAGTATCAACTAGTCCCAGTCCCACTACTCTATCTGAGTATCAACTAGTCCCAGTCCCACTACTCTATCTGAGTATCAACTAGTCCCACTACTCTATCTGATATCAACTAGTCCCACTACTCTATCTGAGTATCAACTAGTCCCAGTATTCTATCTGAGTATCAACTAGTCCTAGTCCCACTATTCTATCTGATATCAACTAGTCCCACTCTCTATCTGAGTATCAACTAGTCCCAGTCCCACTACTCTATCTGATGTCAACTAGTCCCACTCTTCTATCTGAGTATCAACTAGTCCCACTACTCTATCTGAGTATCAACTAGTCCCACTACTCTATCTGAGTATCAACTAGTCCCAGTCCCACTACTCTATCTGAGTATCAACTAGTCCCACTACTCTATCTGATATCAACTAGTCCCACTACTCTATCTGAGTATCAACTAGTCTCAGTATTCTATCTGAGTATCAACTAGTCCCAGTCCCACTACTCTATCTGATATCAACTAGTCCCACTCTTCTATCTGAGTATCAACTAGTCCCACTACTCTATCTGAGTATCAACTAGTCCCACTACTCTATCTGAGTATCAACTAGTCCCAGTCCCACTACTCTATCTGAGTATCAACTAGTCCCACTACTCTATCTGATATCAACTAGTCCCACTACTCTATCTGAGTATCAACTAGTCTCAGTATTCTATCTGAGTATCAACTAGTCCCAGTCCCACTACTCTATCTGATATCAACTAGTCCCACTATTCTATCTGATATCAACTAGTGCCACTACTCTATCTGAGTATCAACTAGTCCCACTACTCTATCTGAGTATCAACTAGTCCCAGTATTCTATCTGAGTATCAACTAGTCCTAGTCCCACTATTCTATCTGATATCAACTAGTCCCACTGCTCTATCTGAGTATCAACTAGTCCCAGTCCCACTACTCTATCTGATGTCAACTAGTCCCACTACTCTATCTGAGTATCAACTAGTCCCACTACTCTATCTGAGTATCAACTAGTCCCACTACTCTATCTGAGTATCAACTAGTCCCAGTCCCACTACTCTATCTGAGTATCAACTAGTCCCACTACTCTATCTGATATCAACTAGTCCCACTACTCTATCTGAGTATCAACTAGTCCCAGTATTCTATCTGAGTATCAACTAGTCCTAGTCCCACTATTCTATCTGATATCAACTAGTCCCACTGCTCTATCTGAGTATCAACTAGTCCCAGTCCCACTACTCTATCTGATGTCAACTAGTCCCACTACTCTATCTGAGTATCAACTAGTCCCACTACTCTATCTGAGTATCAACTAGTCCCACTACTCTATCTGAGTATCAACTAGTCCCAGTCCCACTACTCTATCTGAGTATCAACTAGTCCCACTACTCTATCTGATATCAACTAGTCCCACTACTCTATCTGAGTATCAACTAGTCCCAGTATTCTATCTGATATCAACTAGTCCCACTATTCTATCTGATATCAACTAGTGCCACTACTCTATCTGAGTATCAACTAGTCCCACTACTCTATCTGAGTATCAACTAGTCCCAGTATTCTATCTGAGTATCAACTAGTCCTAGTCCCACTATTCTATCTGATATCAACTAGTCCCACTGCTCTATCTGAGTATCAACTAGTCCCAGTCCCACTACTCTATCTGATGTCAACTAGTCCCACTACTCTATCTGATATCAACTAGTCCCACTACTCTATCTGAGTATCAACTAGTCCCACTATTCTATCTGAGTATCAACTAGTCCCAGTCCCACTACTCTATCTGAGTATCAACTAGTCCCACTACTCTATCTGAGTATCAACTAGTCCCACTACTCTATCTGAGTATCAACTAGTCCCAGTACTACTCTATCTGAGTATCAACTAGTCCCAGTCTACTCTATCTGATATCAACTAGTCCCACTACTCTATCTGAGTATCAACTAGTCCCACTATTCTATCTGAGTATCAACTAGTCCCAGTCCCACTACTCTATCTGAGTATCAACTAGTCCCACTATTCTATCTGATATCAACTAGTCCCACTGCTCTATCTGAGTATCAACTAGTCCCAGTCCCACTCTCTATCTGATATCAACTAGTCCCACTACTCTATCTGAGTATCAACTAGTCCCACTACTCTATCTGAGTATCAACTAGTCCCAGTATTCTATCTGAGTATCAACTAGTCCCACTGCTCTATCTGAGTATCAACTAGTCCCAGTCCCACTACTCTATCTGATATCAACTAGTCCCACTACTCTATCTGATATCAACTAGTCCCACTACTCTATCTGAGTATCAACTAGTCCCAGTATTCTATCTGAGTATCAACTAGTCCCAGTCCCACTATTCTATCTGATATCAACTAGTCCCACTGCTCTATCTGAGTATCAACTAGTCCCAGTCTACTATTCTATCTGAGTATCAACTAGTCCCAGTCCTATCTGAGTATCAACTAGTCCCACTACTCTATCTGAGTATCAACTAGTCCCACTACTCTATCTGATATCAACTAGTCCCACTACTCTATCTGAGTATCAACTAGTCCCAGTATTCTATCTGAGTATCAACTAGTCCCAGTCCCACTACTCTATCTGAGTATCAACTAGTCCCACTACTCTATCTGAGTATCAACTAGTCCCACTACTCTATCTGAGTATCAACTAGTCCCAGTCCCACTACTCTATCTGAGTATCAACTAGTCCCACTACTCTATCTGATATCAACTAGTCCCACTACTCTATCTGAGTATCAACTAGTCCCAGTATTCTATCTGAGTATCAACTAGTCCCAGTCCCACTACTCTATCTGAGTATCAACTAGTCCCACTACTCTATCTGATATCAACTAGTCCCACTTACTCTATCTGAGTATCAACTAGTCCCAGTCCTACTCTATCTGATATCAACTAGTCCCACTACTCTATCTGAGTATCAACTAGTCCCACTACTCTATCTGAGTATCAACTAGTCCCAGTATTCTATCTGAGTATCAACTAGTCCCACTACTCTATCTGATATCAACTAGTCCCACTGCTCTATCTGAGTATCAACTAGTCCCAGTCCCACTCTCTATCTGATATCAACTAGTCCCACTACTCTATCTGATATCAACTAGTCCCACTACTCTATCAATCAACTAGTCCCACTACTCTATCTGAGTATCAACTAGTCCCAGTATTCTATCTGAGTATCAACTAGTCCTAGTCCCACTATTCTATCTGATATCAACTAGTCCCACTATCTGAGTATCAACTAGTCCCAGTCCCACTACTCTATCTGATGTCAACTAGTCCCACTACTCTATCTGAGTATCAACTAGTCCCACTACTCTATCTGAGTATCAACTAGTCCCACTACTCTATCTGAGTATCAACTAGTCCCAGTCCCACTACTCTATCTGAGTATCAACTAGTCCCACTACTCTATCTGATATCAACTAGTCCCACTACTCTATCTGAGTATCAACTAGTCCCAGTATTCTATCTGAGTATCAACTAGTCCTAGTCCTATTCTATCTGATATCAACTAGTCCCACTGCTCTATCTGAGTATCAACTAGTCCCAGTCCCACTACTCTATCTGATGTCAACTAGTCCCACTGCTCTATCTGAGTATCAACTAGTCCCACTACTCTATCTGAGTATCAACTAGTCCCACTACTCTATCTGAGTATCAACTAGTCCCAGTCCCACTACTCTATCTGAGTATCAACTAGTCCCACTACTCTATCTGATATCAACTAGTCCCACTACTCTATCTGAGTATCAACTAGTCCCAGTATTCTATCTGAGTATCAACTAGTCCCAGTCCCACTCTATCTGAGTATCAACTAGTCCCACTACTCTATCTGATATCAACTAGTCCCACTGCTCTATCTGAGTATCAACTAGTCCCAGTCCCACTACTCTATCTGATATCAACTAGTCCCACTACTCTATCTGAGTATCAACTAGTCCCACTACTCTATCTGAGTATCAACTAGTCCCAGTATTCTATCTGAGTATCAACTAGTCCCACTGCTCTATCTGAGTATCAACTAGTCCCAGTCCCACTACTCTATCTGATATCAACTAGTCCCACTACTCTATCTGATATCAACTAGTCCCACTACTCTATCTGAGTATCAACTAGTCCCAGTATTCTATCTGAGTATCAACTAGTCCTAGTCCCACTATTCTATCTGATATCAACTAGTCCCACTGCTCTATCTGAGTATCAACTAGTCCCAGTCCCACTATTCTATCTGATATCAACTAGTCCCAGTATTCTATCTGAGTATCAACTAGTCCCAGTCCCACTACTCTATCTGAGTATCAACTAGTCCCACTACTCTATCTGATATCAACTAGTCCCACTACTCTATCTGAGTATCAACTAGTCCCAGTATTCTATCTGAGTATCAACTAGTCCCAGTCCCACTACTCTATCTGAGTATCAACTAGTCCCACTACTCTATCTGATATCAACTAGTCCCACTATTCTATCTGAGTATCAACTAGTCCCAGTCCCACTACTCTATCTGAGTAGCAACTAGTCCCACTACTCTATCTGATATCAACTAGTCCCACTACTCCCTCTGAGTATCAACTAGTCCCAGTATTCTATCTGAGTATCAACTAGTCCCAGTCCCACTACTCTATCTGAGTATCAACTAGTCCCACTACTCTATCTGATATCAACTAGTCCCACTGCTCTATCTGAGTATCAACTAGTCCCAGTCCCACTACTCTATCTGATATCAACTAGTCCCACTACTCTATCTGAGTATCAACTAGTCCCACTACTCTATCTGAGTATCAACTAGTCCCAGTATTCTATCTGAGTATCAACTAGTCCCACTGCTCTATCTGAGTATCAACTAGTCCCACTGCTCTATCTGAGTATCAACTAGTCCCACTACTCTATCTGATATCAACTAGTCCCACTACTCTATCTGATATCAACTAGTCCCACTACTCTATCTGAGTATCAACTAGTCCCAGTATTCTATCTGAGTATCAACTAGTCCTAGTCCCACTATTCTATCTGATATCAACTAGTCCCACTACTCTATCTGAGTATCAACTAGTCCCAGTATTCTATCTGAGTATCAACTAGTCCTAGTCCCACTATCTGAGTATCAACTAGTCCCAGTCCCACTACTCTATCTGATATCAACTAGTCCCACTATTCTAACTGATATCAACTAGTGCCACTACTCTATCTGAGTATCAACTAGTCCCACTACTCTATCTGAGTATCAACTAGTCCCACTACTCTATCTGAGTATCAACTAGTCCCAGTATTCTATCTGAGTATCAACTAGTCCTAGTCCCACTATTCTATCTGATATCAACTAGTCCCACTGCTCTATCTGAGTATCAACTAGTCCCAGTCCCACTACTCTATCTGATGTCAACTAGTCCCACTACTCTATCTGAGTATCAACTAGTCCCACTACTCTATCTGAGTATCAACTAGTCCCACTACTCTATCTGAGTATCAACTAGTCCCAGTCCCACTACTCTATCTGAGTATCAACTAGTCCCACTACTCTATCTGATATCAACTAGTCCCACTACTCTATCTGAGTATCAACTAGTCCCAGTATTCTATCTGAGTATCAACTAGTCCTAGTCCCACTATTCTATCTGATATCAACTAGTCCCACTGCTCTATCTGAGTATCAACTAGTCCCAGTCCCACTACTCTATCTGATGTCAACTAGTCCCACTACTCTATCTGAGTATCAACTAGTCCCACTACTCTATCTGAGTATCAACTAGTCCCACTACTCTATCTGAGTATCAACTAGTCCCAGTCCCACTACTCTATCTGAGTATCAACTAGTCCCACTACTCTATCTGATATCAACTAGTCCCACTACTCTATCTGAGTATCAACTAGTCCCAGTATTCTATCTGAGTATCAACTAGTCCCAGTCCCACTACTCTATCTGAGTATCAACTAGTCCCACTACTCTATCTGATATCAACTAGTCCCACTACTCTATCTGAGTATCAACTAGTCCCAGTATTCTATCTGAGTATCAACTAGTCCCAGTCCCACTTCTATCTGAGTATCAACTAGTCCCACTACTCTATCTGATATCAACTAGTCCCACTGCTCTATCTGAGTATCAACTAGTCCCAGTCCCACTACTCTATCTGATATCAACTAGTCCCACTACTCTATCTGAGTATCAACTAGTCCCACTACTCTATCTGAGTATCAACTAGTCCCAGTATTCTATCTGAGTATCAACTAGTCCCAGTCCCACTACTCTATCTGATGTCAACTAGTCCCACTACTCTATCTGAGTATCAACTAGTCCCACTACTCTATCTGATATCAACTAGTCCCACTACTCTATCTGAGTATCAACTAGTCCCAGTATTCTATCTGAGTATCAACTAGTCCCAGTCCCACTATTCTATCTGATATCAACTAGTCCCACTACTCTATCTGAGTATCAACTAGTCCCACTACTTTATCTGAGTATCAACTAGTCCCAGTCCACTACTCTATCTGAGTATCAACTAGTCCCACTACTCTATCTGATATCAACTAGTCCCACTACTCTATCTGAGTATCAACTAGTCCCAGTATTCTATCTGAGTATCAACTAGTCCCAGTCCCACTACTCTATCTGAGTATCAACTAGTCCCACTACTCTATCTGAGTATCAACTAGTCCCATTACTCTATCTGAGTATCAACTAGTCCCAGTCCCACTACTCTATCTGAGTATCAACTAGTCCCACTACTCTATCTGATATCAACTAGTCCCACTACTCTATCTGAGTATCAACTAGTCCCAGTATTCTATCTGAGTATCAACTAGTCCTAGTCCCACTATTCTATCTGATATCAACTAGTCCCACTGCTCTATCTGAGTATCAACTAGTCCCAGTCCCACTACTCTATCTGATATCAACTAGTCCCACTACTCTATCTGAGTATCAACTAGTCCCACTACTCTATCTGATATCAACTAGTCCCACTACAACTAGTCCCAGTATTCTATCTGAGTATCAACTAGTCCTAGTCCCACTATTCTATCTGATATCAACTAGTCCCACTGCTCTATCTGAGTATCAACTAGTCCCAGTCCCACTACTCTATCTGATGTCAACTAGTCCCACTACTCTATCTGAGTATCAACTAGTCCCACTACTCTATCTGAGTATCAACTAGTCCCACTACTCTATCTGAGTATCAACTAGTCCCAGTCCCACTACTCTATCTGAGTATCAACTAGTCCCACTACTCTATCTGATATCAACTAGTCCCACTACTCTATCTGAGTATCAACTAGTCCCAGTATTCTATCTGAGTATCAACTAGTCTAGTCCCACTATTCTATCTGATATCAACTAGTCCCACTGCTCTATCTGAGTATCAACTAGTCCCAGTCCCACTACTCTATCTGATGTCAACTAGTCCCACTACTCTATCTGAGTATCAACTAGTCCCACTACTCTATCTGAGTATCAACTAGTCCCACTACTCTATCTGAGTATCAACTAGTCCCAGTCCCACTACTCTATCTGAGTATCAACTAGTCCCACTACTCTATCTGATATCAACTAGTCCCACTACTCTATCTGAGTATCAACTAGTCCCAGTATTCTATCTGAGTATCAACTAGTCCCAGTCCCACTACTCTATCTGAGTATCAACTAGTCCCACTACTCTATCTGATATCAACTAGTCCCACTGCTCTATCTGAGTATCAACTAGTCCCAGTCCCACTACTCTATCTGATATCAACTAGTCCCACTACTCTATCTGAGTATCAACTAGTCCCACTACTCTATCTGAGTATCAACTAGTCCCAATCTGAGTCAACTAGTCCCACTGCTCTATCTGAGTATCAACTAGTCCCAGTCCCACTACTCTATCTGATATCAACTAGTCCCACTACTCTATCTGATATCAACTAGTCCCACTACTCTATCTGAGTATCAACTAGTCCCAGTATTCTATCTGAGTATCAACTAGTCCTAGTCCCACTATTCTATCTGATATCAACTAGTCCCACTGCTCTATCTGAGTATCAACTAGTCCCAGTCCCACTATTCTATCTGATATCAACTAGTCCCAGTATTCTATCTGAGTATCAACTAGTCCCAGTCCCACTACTCTATCTGAGTATCAACTAGTCCCACTACTCTATCTGATATCAACTAGTCCCACTACTCTATCTGAGTATCAACTAGTCCCAGTATTCTATCTGAGTATCAACTAGTCCCAGTCCCACTACTCTATCTGAGTATCAACTAGTCCCACTACTCTATCTGAGTATCAACTAGTCCCACTACTCTATCTGAGTATCAACTAGTCCCAGTCCCACTACTCTATCTGAGTAGCAACTAGTCCCACTACTCTATCTGATATCAACTAGTCCCACTACTCCCTCTGAGTATCAACTAGTCCCAGTATTCTATCTGAGTATCAACTAGTCCCAGTCCCACTACTCTATCTGAGTATCAACTAGTCCCACTACTCTATCTGATATCAACTAGTCCCACTGCTCTATCTGAGTATCAACTAGTCCCAGTCCCACTACTCTATCTGATATCAACTAGTCCCACTACTCTATCTGAGTATCAACTAGTCCCACTACTCTATCTGAGTATCAACTAGTCCCAGTATTCTATCTGAGTATCAACTAGTCCCACTGCTCTATCTGAGTATCAACTAGTCCCACTGCTCTATCTGAGTATCAACTGTCCCACTACTCTATCTGATATCAACTAGTCCCACTACTCTATCTGATATCAACTAGTCCCACTACTCTATCTGAGTATCAACTAGTCCCAGTATTCTATCTGAGTATCAACTAGTCCTAGTCCCACTATTCTATCTGATATCAACTAGTCCCACTGCTCTATCTGAGTATCAACTAGTCCCAGTATTCTATCTGAGTATCAACTAGTCCTAGTCCCACTATCTGAGTATCAACTCCCAGTCCCACTACTCTATCTGATATCAACTAGTCCCACTATTCTAACTGATATCAACTAGTCCCACTACTCTATCTGAGTATCAACTAGTCCCACTACTCTATCTGAGTATCAACTAGTCCCACTACTCTATCTGAGTATCAACTAGTCCCAGTATTCTATCTGAGTATCAACTAGTCCTAGTCCCACTATTCTATCTGATATCAACTAGTCCCACTGCTCTATCTGAGTATCAACTAGTCCCAGTCCCACTACTCTATCTGATGTCAACTAGTCCCACTACTCTATCTGAGTATCAACTAGTCCCACTACTCTATCTGAGTATCAACTAGTCCCACTACTCTATCTGAGTATCAACTAGTCCCAGTCCCACTACTCTATCTGAGTATCAACTAGTCCCACTACTCTATCTGATATCAACTAGTCCCACTACTCTATCTGAGTATCAACTAGTCCCAGTATTCTATCTGAGTATCAACTAGTCCTAGTCCCACTATTCTATCTGATATCAACTAGTCCCACTGCTCTATCTGAGTATCAACTAGTCCCAGTCCCACTACTCTATCTGATGTCAACTAGTCCCACTACTCTATCTGAGTATCAACTAGTCCCACTACTCTATCTGAGTATCAACTAGTCCCACTACTCTATCTGAGTATCAACTAGTCCCAGTCCCACTACTCTATCTGAGTATCAACTAGTCCCACTACTCTATCTGATATCAACTAGTCCCACTACTCTATCTGAGTATCAACTAGTCCCAGTATTCTATCTGAGTATCAACTAGTCCCAGTCCCACTACTCTATCTGAGTATCAACTAGTCCCACTACTCTATCTGATATCAACTAGTCCCACTACTCTATCTGAGTATCAACTAGTCCCAGTATTCTATCTGAGTATCAACTAGTCCCAGTCCCACTACTCTATCTGATATCAACTAGTCCCACTACTCTATCTGATATCAACTAGTCCCACTGCTCTATCTGAGTATCAACTAGTCCCAGTCCCACTACTCTATCTGATATCAACTAGTCCCACTACTCTATCTGAGTATCAACTAGTCCCACTACTCTATCTGAGTATCAACTAGTCCCAGTATTCTATCTGAGTATCAACTAGTCCCACTGCTCTATCTGAGTATCAACTAGTCCCAGTCCCACTACTCTATCTGATATCAACTAGTCCCACTACTCTATCTGATATCAACTAGTCCCACTACTCTATCTGAGTATCAACTAGTCCCAGTCCCACTATTCTATCTGATATCAACTAGTCCCAGTATTCTATCTGAGTATCAACTAGTCCCAGTCCCACTACTCTATCTGAGTATCAACTAGTCCCACTGCTCTATCTGAGTATCAACTAGTCCCAGTCCCACTACTCTATCTGATGTCAACTAGTCCCACTACTCTATCTGAGTATCAACTAGTCCCACTACTCTATCTGAGTATCAACTAGTCCCACTACTCTATCTGAGTATCAACTAGTCCCAGTCCCACTACTCTATCTGAGTATCAACTAGTCCCACTACTCTATCTGATATCAACTAGTCCCACTACTCTATCTGAGTATCAACTAGTCCCAGTATTCTATCTGAGTATCAACTAGTCCTAGTCCCACTATTCTATCTGATATCAACTAGTCCCACTGCTCTATCTGAGTATCAACTAGTCCCAGTCCCACTACTCTATCTGATGTCAACTAGTCCCACTACTCTATCTGAGTATCAACTAGTCCCACTACTCTATCTGAGTATCAACTAGTCCCACTACTCTATCTGAGTATCAACTAGTCCCAGTCCCACTACTCTATCTGAGTATCAACTAGTCCCACTACTCTATCTGATATCAACTAGTCCCACTACTCTATCTGAGTATCAACTAGTCCCAGTATTCTATCTGAGTATCAACTAGTCCCAGTCCCACTACTCTATCTGATATCAACTAGTCCCACTACTCTATCTGATATCAACTAGTCCCACTACTCTATCTGAGTATCAACTAGTCCCAGTATTCTATCTGAGTATCAACTAGTCCCAGTCCCACTACTCTATCTGAGTATCAACTAGTCCCACTACTCTATCTGATATCAACTAGTCCCACTGCTCTATCTGAGTATCAACTAGTCCCAGTCCCACTACTCTATCTGATATCAACTAGTCCCACTACTCTATCTGAGTATCAACTAGTCCCACTACTCTATCTGAGTATCAACTAGTCCCAGTATTCTATCTGAGTATCAACTAGTCCCACTGCTCTATCTGAGTATCAACTAGTCCCAGTCCCACTACTCTATCTGATATCAACTAGTCCCACTACTCTATCTGATATCAACTAGTCCCACTACTCTATCTGAGTATCAACTAGTCCCAGTCCCACTATTCTATCTGATATCAACTAGTCCCAGTATTCTATCTGAGTATCAACTAGTCCCAGTCCCACTACTCTATCTGAGTATCAACTAGTCCCACTACTCTATCTGAGTATCAACTAGTCCCACTACTCTATCTGAGTATCAACTAGTCCCCACTATTCTATCTGATATCAACTAGTCCCACTGCTCTATCTGAGTATCAACTAGTCCCAGTCCCACTATTCTATCTGATATCAACTAGTCCCAGTATTCTATCTGAGTATCAACTAGTCCCAGTCCCACTACTCTATCTGAGTATCAACTAGTCCCAGTATTCTATCTGAGTATCAACTAGTCCTAGTCCCACTATTCTATCTGATATCAACTAGTCCCACTGCTCTATCTGAGTATCAACTAGTCCCAGTCCCACTATTCTATCTGATATCAACTAGTCCCAGTATTCTATCTGAGTATCAACTAGTCCCAGTCCCACTACTCTATCTGAGTATCAACTAGTCCCACTACTCTATCTGATATCAACTAGTCCCACTACTCTATCTGAGTATCAACTAGTCCCAGTATTCTATCTGAGTATCAACTAGTCCCAGTCCCACTACTCTATCTGAGTATCAACTAGTCCCACTACTCTATCTGAGTATCAACTAGTCCCACTACTCTATCTGAGTATCAACTAGTCCCAGTCCCACTACTCTATCTGAGTAGCAACTAGTCCCACTACTCTATCTGATATCAACTAGTCCCACTACTCTATCTGAGTATCAACTAGTCCCAGTATTCTATCTGAGTATCAACTAGTCCCAGTCCCACTACTCTATCTGAGTATCAACTAGTCCCACTACTCTATCTGATATCAACTAGTCCCACTGCTCTATCTGAGTATCAACTAGTCCCAGTCCCACTACTCTATCTGATATCAACTAGTCCCACTACTCTATCTGAGTATCAACTAGTCCCACTACTCTATCTGAGTATCAACTAGTCCCACTACTCTATCTGATATCAACTAGTCCCACTACTCTATCTGATATCAACTAGTCCCACTACTCTATCTGAGTATCAACTAGTCCCAGTATTCTATCTGAGTATCAACTAGTCCTAGTCCCACTATTCTATCTGATATCAACTAGTCCCACTGCTCTATCTGAGTATCAACTAGTCCCAGTCCCACTATTCTATCTGATATCAACTAGTCCCACTGCTCTATCTGAGTATCAACTAGTCCCAGTCCC
Organism: Oncorhynchus nerka; assembly: GCF_034236695.1. Classification (NCBI taxonomy): domain Eukaryota; kingdom Metazoa; phylum Chordata; class Actinopteri; order Salmoniformes; family Salmonidae; genus Oncorhynchus; species Oncorhynchus nerka. Next base: position 70,235,400 of record NC_088403.1, read on the forward strand.
ACTACTCTATCTGATATCAACTAGTCCCATTATTCTCTGATATCAACTAGTGCCACTACTCTATCTGAGTATCAACTAGTCCCACTACTCTATCTGAGTATCAACTAGTCCCACTACTCTATCTGAGTATCAACTAGTCCCAGTATTCTATCTGAGTATCAACTAGTCCTAGTCCCACTATTCTATCTGATATCAACTAGTCCCACTGCTCTATCTGAGTATCAACTAGTCCCAGTCCCACTACTCTATCTGATGTCAACTAGTCCCACTCTTCTATCTGAGTATCAACTAGTCCCACTACTCTATCTGAGTATCAACTAGTCCCACTACTCTATCTGAGTATCAACTAGTCCCAGTCCCACTACTCTATCTGAGTATCAACTAGTCCCACTACTCTATCTGATATCAACTAGTCCCACTACTCTATCTGAGTATCAACTAGTCTCAGTATTCTATCTGAGTATCAACTAGTCCCAGTCCCACTACTCTATCTGATATCAACTAGTCCCACTCTTCTATCTGAGTATCAACTAGTCCCACTACTCTATCTGAGTATCAACTAGTCCCACTACTCTATCTGAGTATCAACTAGTCCCAGTCCCACTACTCTATCTGAGTATCAACTAGTCCCACTACTCTATCTGATATCAACTAGTCCCACTGCTCTATCTGAGTATCAACTAGTCCCAGTCCCACTACTCTATCTGATATCAACTAGTCCCACTACTCTATCTGAGTATCAACTAGTCCCACTACTCTATCTGAGTATCAACTAGTCCCAGTATTCTATCTGAGTATCAACTAGTCCCACTGCTCTATCTGAGTATCAACTAGTCCCAGTCCCACTACTCTATCTGATATCAACTAGTCCCACTACTCTATCTGATATCAACTAGTCCCACTACTCTATCTGAGTATCAACTAGTCCCAGTCCCACTATTCTATCTGATATCAACTAGTCCCAGTATTCTATCTGAGTATCAACTAGTCCCAGTCCCACTACTCTATCTGAGTATCAACTAGTCCCACTACTCTATCTGATATCAACTAGTCCCACTACTCTATCTGAGTATCAACTAGTCCTAGTCCCACTATTCTATCTGATATCAACTAGTCCCACTGCTCTATCTGAGTATCAACTAGTCCCAGTCCCACTATTCTATCTGATATCAACTAGTCCCAGTATTCTATCTGAGTATCAACTAGTCCCAGTCCCACTACTCTATCTGAGTATCAACTAGTCCCAGTATTCTATCTGAGTATCAACTAGTCCTAGTCCCACTATTCTATCTGATATCAACTAGTCCCACTGCTCTATCTGAGTATCAACTAGTCCCAGTCCCACTATTCTATCTGATATCAACTAGTCCCAGTATTCTATCTGAGTATCAACTAGTCCCAGTCCCACTACTCTATCTGAGTATCAACTAGTCCCACTACTCTATCTGATATCAACTAGTCCCACTACTCTATCTGAGTATCAACTAGTCCCAGTATTCTATCTGAGTATCAACTAGTCCCAGTCCCACTACTCTATCTGAGTATCAACTAGTCCCACTACTCTATCTGAGTATCAACTAGTCCCACTACTCTATCTGAGTATCAACTAGTCCCAGTCCCACTACTCTATCTGAGTAGCAACTAGTCCCACTACTCTATCTGATATCAACTAGTCCCACTACTCTATCTGAGTATCAACTAGTCCCAGTATTCTATCTGAGTATCAACTAGTCCCAGTCCCACTACTCTATCTGAGTATCAACTAGTCCCACTACTCTATCTGATATCAACTAGTCCCACTGCTCTATCTGAGTATCAACTAGTCCCAGTCCCACTACTCTATCTGATATCAACTAGTCCCACTACTCTATCTGAGTATCAACTAGTCCCACTACTCTATCTGAGTATCAACTAGTCCCACTACTCTATCTGATATCAACTAGTCCCACTACTCTATCTGATATCAACTAGTCCCACTACTCTATCTGAGTATCAACTAGTCCCAGTATTCTATCTGAGTATCAACTAGTCCTAGTCCCACTATTCTATCTGATATCAACTAGTCCCACTGCTCTATCTGAGTATCAACTAGTCCCAGTCCCACTATTCTATCTGATATCAACTAGTCCCACTGCTCTATCTGAGTATCAACTAGTCCCAGTCCCACTACTCTATCTGATATCAACTAGTCCCATTATTCTAACTGATATCAACTAGTGCCACTACTCTATCTGAGTATCAACTAGTCCCACTACTCTATCTGAGTATCAACTAGTCCCACTACTCTATCTGAGTATCAACTAGTCCCAGTATTCTATCTGAGTATCAACTAGTCCTAGTCCCACTATTCTATCTGATATCAACTAGTCCCACTGCTCTATCTGAGTATCAACTAGTCCCAGTCCCACTACTCTATCTGATGTCAACTAGTCCCACTACTCTATCTGAGTATCAACTAGTCCCACTACTCTATCTGAGTATCAACTAGTCCCACTACTCTATCTGAGTATCAACTAGTCCCAGTCCCACTACTCTATCTGAGTATCAACTAGTCCCACTACTCTATCTGATATCAACTAGTCCCACTACTCTATCTGAGTATCAACTAGTCCCAGTATTCTATCTGAGTATCAACTAGTCCTAGTCCCACTATTCTATCTGATATCAACTAGTCCCACTGCTCTATCTGAGTATCAACTAGTCCCAGTCCCACTACTCTATCTGATATCAACTAGTCCCACTACTCTATCTGAGTATCAACTAGTCCCACTACTCTATCTGATATCAACTAGTCCCACTACTCTATCTGAGTATCAACTAGTCCCACTACTCTATCTGAGTATCAACTAGTCCCAGTATTCTATCTGAGTATCAACTAGTCCTAGTCCCACTATTCTATCTGATATCAACTAGTCCCACTGCTCTATCTGAGTATCAACTAGTCCCAGTCCCACTACTCTATCTGATGTCAACTAGTCCCACTACTCTATCTGAGTATCAACTAGTCCCACTACTCTATCTGAGTATCAACTAGTCCCACTACTCTATCTGAGTATCAACTAGTCCCAGTCCCACTACTCTATCTGAGTATCAACTAGTCCCACTACTCTATCTGATATCAACTAGTCCCACTACTCTATCTGAGTATCAACTAGTCCCAGTATTCTATCTGAGTATCAACTAGTCCTAGTCCCACTATTCTATCTGATATCAACTAGTCCCACTGCTCTATCTGAGTATCAACTAGTCCCAGTCCCACTACTCTATCTGATATCAACTAGTCCCACTACTCTATCTGAGTATCAACTAGTCCCACTACTCTATCTGATATCAACTAGTCCCACTACTCTATCTGAGTATCAACTAGTCCCACTACTCTATCTGAGTATCAACTAGTCCCAGTATTCTATCTGAGTATCAACTAGTCCTAGTCCCACTATTCTATCTGATATCAACTAGTCCCACTGCTCTATCTGAGTATCAACTAGTCCCAGTCCCACTACTCTATCTGATGTCAACTAGTCCCACTACTCTATCTGAGTATCAACTAGTCCCACTACTCTATCTGAGTATCAACTAGTCCCAGTATTCTATCTGAGTATCAACTAGTCCTAGTCCCACTATTCTATCTGATATCAACTAGTCCCACTACTCTATCTGATATCAACTAGTCCCACTACTCTATCTGAGTATCAACTAGTCCCACTACTCTATCTGAGTATCAACTAGTCCCAGTATTCTATCTGAGTATCAACTAGTCCTAGTCCCACTATTCTATCTGATATCAACTAGTCCCACTGCTCTATCTGAGTATCAACTAGTCCCAGTCCCACTACTCTATCTGATGTCAACTAGTCCCACTACTCTATCTGAGTATCAACTAGTCCCAGTATTCTATCTGAGTATCAACTAGTCCTAGTCCCACTATTCTATCTGATATCAACTAGTCCCACTGCTCTATCTGAGTATCAACTAGTCCCAGTCCCACTACTCTATCTGATGTCAACTAGTCCCACTACTCTATCTGAGTATCAACTAGTCCCACTACTCTATCTGAGTATCAACTAGTCCCACTACTCTATCTGAGTATCAACTAGTCCCAGTCCCACTACTCTATCTGATATCAACTAGTCCCACTACTCTATCTGAGTATCAACTAGTCCCAGTATTCTATCTGAGTATCAACTAGTCCTAGTCCCACTATTCTATCTGATATCAACTAGTCCCACTGCTCTATCTGAGTATCAACTAGTCCCAGTCCCACTACTCTATCTGATATCAACTAGTCGCACTATTCTATCTGATATCAACTAGTCCCACTGCTCTATCTGAGTATCAACTAGTCCCAGTCCCACTATCTGATATCAACTACTCCCACTACTGTATCTGATATCAACTAGTCCCACTACTCTATCTGGGTATCAACTAGTCCCAGTATTCTATCTGAGTATCAACTAGTCCCAGTCCCACTACTCTATCTGATGTCAACTAGTCCCACTACTCTATCTGAGTATCAACTAGTCCCACTACTCTATCTGATATCAACTAGTCCCACTATTCTATCTGAGTATCAACTAGTCCTAGTCCCACTATTCTAACTGATATCAACTAGTCCCACTGCTCTATCTGAGTATCAACTAGTCCCAGTCCCACTACTCTATCTGATATCAACTAGTCCCACTATTCTATCTGATATCAACTAGTCCCACTGCTCTATCTGAGTATCAACTAGTCCCAGTCCCACTACTCTATCTGATATCAACTAGTCCCACTACTCTATCTGAGTATCAACTAGTCCCACTACTCTATCTGATATCAACTAGTCCCACTACTCTATCTGAGTATCAACTAGTCCCACTACTCTATCTGAGTATCAACTAGTCCCAGTATTCTATATGAGTATCAACTAGTCCTAGTCCCACTATTCTATCTGATATCAACTAGTCCCACTACTCTATCTGATATCAACTAGTCCCACTACTCTATCTGAGTATCAACTAGTCCCAGTCCCACTACTCTATCTGAGTATCAACTAGTCCCACTACTCTATCTGATATCAACTAGTCCCACTACTCTATTTGAGTATCAACTAGTCCCAGTATTCTATATGAGTATCAACTAGTCCTAGTCCCACTATTCTATCTGATATCAACTAGTCCCACTGCTCTATCTGAGTATCAACTAGTCCCAGTCCCACTACTCTATCTGAGTATCAACTAGTCCCCCTATTCTATCTGATATCAACTAGTCCCACTACTCTATCTGATATCAACTAGTCCCACTACTCTATCTGAGTATCAACTAGTCCCAGTATTCTATCTGAGTATCAACTAGTCCCAGTCCCACTATTCTATCTGATGTCAACTAGTCCCACTACTCTATCTGAGTATCAACTAGTCCCACTACTCTATCTGAGTATCAACTAGTCCCACTACTCTATCTGAGTATCAACTAGTCCCAGTCCCACTACTCTATCTGAGTATCAACTAGTCCCAGTATTCTATCTGAGTATCAACTAGTCCTAGTCCCACTATTCTATCTGATATCAACTAGTCCCACTGCTCTATCTGAGTATCAACTAGTCCCAGTCCCACTACTCTATCTGATATCAACTAGTCCCACTATTCTATCTGATATCAACTAGTCCCACTGCTCTATCTGAGTATCAACTAGTCCCAGTCCCACTACTCTATCTGATATCAACTAGTCCCACTATTCTATCTGATATCAACTAGTCCCGCTGCTCTATCTGAGTATCAACTAGTCCCAGTCCCACTACTCTATCTGAGTATCAACTAGTCCCAGTATTCTATCTGAGTATCAACTAGTCCCAGTCCCACTACTCTATCTGATGTGAACTAGTCCCACTACTCTATCTGAGTATCAACTAGTCCCACTACTCTATCTGATATCAACTAGTCCCACTACTCTATCTGAGTATCAACTAGTCCCAGTCCCACTACTCTATCTGATATCAACTAGTCCCAGTCCCACTACTCTATCTGATATCAACTAGTCCCAGTACCACTACTCTATCTGATATCAACTAGTCCCACTACTCTATCTGAGTATCAACTAGTCCCACTACTCTAATTGAGTATCAACTAGTCCCTCTACTCTATCTGAGTATCAACTAGTCCCACTACTCTATCTGAGTATCAACTAGTCCCACTACTCTATCTGATATCAACTAGTCCCACTACTCTATCTGATATCAACTAGTCCCAGTCCCACTACTCTATCTTAGTATCAACTAGTTCCACTACTCTATCTGTGTATCAACTTGTCCCAGTCCCACTACTCTATCTGAGTATCAACTAGTCCCACTACTCTATCTGATATCAACTAGTTCCACTACTCTATCTGAGTATCAACTAGTCCCAGTCCCACTACTCTATCTGATATCAACTAGTCCCACTACTCTATCTGAGTATCAACTAGTCCCACTACTCTATCTGAGTATCAACTAGTCCCAGTCCCACTACTCTATCTGATATCAACTAGTCCCAGTCCCACTACTCTATCTGATATCAACTAGTCCCAGTACCACTACTCTATCTGATATCAACTAGTCCCACTACTCTATCTGAGTATCAACTAGTCCCACTACTCTAATTGAGTATCAACTAGTCCCTCTACTCTATCTGAGTATCAACTAGTCCCACTACTCTATCTGAGTATCAACTAGTCCCACTACTCTATCTGATATCAACTAGTCCCACTACTCTATCTGATATCAACTAGTCCCAGTCCCACTACTCTATCTTAGTATCAACTAGTTCCACTACTCTATCTGTGTATCAACTTGTCCCAGTCCCACTACTCTATCTGAGTATCAACTAGTCCCACTACTCTATCTGATATCAACTAGTCCCAGTCCCACTACTCTATCTGAGTATCAACTAGTCCCAGTCCCACTACTCTATCTGAGTATCAACTAGTCCCACTGCTCTATCTGAGTATCAACTAGTCCCAGTCCCACTACTCTATCTGAGTATCAACTAGTCCTAGTCCCACTACTCTTTCTGATATCAACTAGTCCCACTGCTCTATCTGAGTATCAACAAGTCCGAGTCCCACTACTCTATCTGATGTCAACTAGTCCCACTGCTCTATCTGAGTATCAACTAGTCCCAGTCCCACTACTCTATCTGATGTCAACTAGTCCCACTACTCTATCTGAGTATCAACTAGTCCCACTACTCTATCTGAGTATCAACTAGTCCCAGTCCCACTACTCTATCTGATATCAACTAGTCCCACTACTCTATCTGAGTATCAACTAGTCCCACTACTCTATCTGAGTATCAACTAGTCCCAGTCCCACTACTCTATCTGAGTATCAACTAGTCCCACTACTCTATCTGATATCAACTAGTCTCACTACTCTATCTGAGTATCAACTAGTCCCACTACTCTATCTGAGTATCAACTAGTCCCAGTCCCACTACTCTATCTGAGTATCAACTAGTCCCACTACTCTATCTGATATCAACTAGTCCCACTACTCTATCTGATGTCAACTAGTCCCACTACTCTATCTGAGTATCAACTAGTCCCAGTCCCACTACTCTATCTGATGTCAACTAGTCCCACTACTCTATCTGAGTATCAACTAGTCCCACTACTCTATCTGAGTATCAACTAGTCCCACTACTCTATCTGAGTATCAACTAGTCCCAGTCCCACTACTCTATCTGATATCAACTAGTCCCACTACTCTATCTGAGTATCAACTAGTCCCACTACTCTATCTGAGTATCAACTAGTCCCAGTCCCACTACTCTATCTGATATCAACTAGTCCCAGTCCCACTACTCTATCTGATATCAACTAGTCCCAGTACCACTACTCTATCTGATATCAACTAGTCCCACTACTCTATCTGAGTATCAACTAGTCCCACTACTCTAATTGAGTATCAACTAGTCCCTCTACTCTATCTGAGTATCAACTAGTCCCAGTCCCACTACTCTATCTGATGTCAACTAGTCCCACTACTCTATCTGAGTATCAACTAGTCCCACTACTCTATCTGAGTATCAACTAGTCCCACTACTCTATCTGAGTATCAACTAGTCCCAGTCCCACTACTCTATCTGATATCAACTAGTCCCACTACTCTATCTGAGTATCAACTAGTCCCACTACTCTATCTGAGTATCAACTAGTCCCAGTCCCACTACTCTATCTGAGTATCAACTAGTCCCAGTCCCACTACTCTATCTGAGTATCAACTAGTCCCACTACTCTATCTGATATCAACTAGTCCCACTACTCTATCTGATGTCAACTAGTCCCACTACTCTATCTGAGTATCAACTAGTCCCAGTCCCACTACTCTATCTGATGTCAACTAGTCCCACTACTCTATCTGAGTATCAACTAGTCCCACTACTCTATCTGAGTATCAACTAGTCCCACTACTCTATCTGAGTATCAACTAGTCCCAGTCCCACTACTCTATCTGATATCAACTAGTCCCACTACTCTATCTGAGTATCAACTAGTCCCACTACTCTATCTGAGTATCAACTAGTCCCAGTCCCACTACTCTATCTGATATCAACTAGTCCCAGTCCCACTACTCTATCTGATATCAACTAGTCCCAGTACCACTACTCTATCTGATATCAACTAGTCCCACTACTCTATCTGAGTATCAACTAGTCCCACTACTCTATCTGAGTATCAACTAGTCCCTCTACTCTATCTGAGTATCAACTAGTCCCAGTCCCACTACTCTATCTGATGTCAACTAGTCCCACTACTCTATCTGAGTATCAACTAGTCCCACTACTCTATCTGAGTATCAACTAGTCCCACTACTCTATCTGAGTATCAACTAGTCCCAGTCCCACTACTCTATCTGATATCAACTAGTCCCACTACTCTATCTGAGTATCAACTAGTCCCACTACTCTATCTGAGTATCAACTAGTCCCAGTCCCACTACTCTATCTGAGTATCAACTAGTCCCAGTCCCACTACTCTATCTGAGTATCAACTAGTCCCACTACTCTATCTGATATCAACTAGTCTCACTACTCTATCTGAGTATCAACTAGTCCCACTACTCTATCTGAGTATCAACTAGTCCCAGTCCCACTACTCTATCTGAGTATCAACTAGTCCCACTACTCTATCTGATATCAACTAGTCCCACTACTCTATCTGATGTCAACTAGTCCCACTACTCTATCTGAGTATCAACTAGTCCCAGTCCCACTACTCTATCTGATGTCAACTAGTCCCACTACTCTATCTGAGTATCAACTAGTCCCACTACTCTATCTGAGTATCAACTAGTCCCACTACTCTATCTGAGTATCAACTAGTCCCAGTCCCACTACTCTATCTGATATCAACTAGTCCCACTACTCTATCTGAGTATCAACTAGTCCCACTACTCTATCTGAGTATCAACTAGTCCCAGTCCCACTACTCTATCTGATATCAACTAGTCCCAGTCCCACTACTCTATCTGATATCAACTAGTCCCAGTACCACTACTCTATCTGATATCAACTAGTCCCACTACTCTATCTGAGTATCAACTAGTCCCACTACTCTAATTGAGTATCAACTAGTCCCTCTACTCTATCTGAGTATCAACTAGTCCCACTACTCTATCTGAGTATCAACTAGTCCCACTACTCTATCTGATATCAACTAGTCCCACTACTCTATCTGATATCAACTAGTCCCAGTCCCACTACTCTATCTTAGTATCAACTAGTTCCACTACTCTATCTGTGTATCAACTTGTCCCAGTCCCACTACTCTATCTGAGTATCAACTAGTCCCACTACTCTATCTGATATCAACTAGTCCCACTACTCTATCTGAGTATCAACTAGTCCCAGTCCCACTACTCTATCTGAGTATCAACTAGTCCCACTGCTCTATCTGAGTATCAACTAGTCCCAGTCCCACTACTCTATCTGAGTATCAACTAGTCCTAGTCCCACTACTCTTTCTGATATCAACTAGTCCCACTGCTCTATCTGAGTATCAACTAGTCCCAGTCCCACTACTCTATCTGATGTCAACTAGTCCCACTGCTCTATCTGAGTATCAACTAGTCCCAGTCCCACTACTCTATCTGATGTCAACTAGTCCCACTACTCTATCTGAGTATCAACTAGTCCCACTACTCTATCTGAGTATCAACTAGTCCCAGTCCCACTACTCTATCTGATATCAACTAGTCCCACTACTCTATCTGAGTATCAACTAGTCCCAGTATTCTATCTGAGTATCAACTAGTCCTAGTCCCACTATTCTATCTGATATCAACTAGTCCCACTGCTCTATCTGAGTATCAACTAGTCCCAGTCCCACTACTCTATCTGATATCAACTAGTCCCACTACTCTATCTGATATCAACTAGTCCCACTACTCTATCTGAGTATCAACTAGTCCCAGTCCAACTACTCTATCTGAGTATCAACTAGTCCCACTGCTCTATCTGAGTATCAACTAGTCCCAGTCCCACTACTCTATCTGAGTATCAACTAGTCCCACTACTCTATCTGAGTATCAACTAGTCCCACTACTCTATCTGAGTATCAACTAGTCCCAGTCCCACTACTCTATCTGATATCAACTAGTCCCACTACTCTATCTGAGTATCAACTAGTCCCACTACTCTATCTGAGTATCAACTAGTCCCAGTCCCACTACTCTATCTGATATCAACTAGTCCCAGTCCCACTACTCTATCTGATATCAACTAGTCCCAGTACCACTACTCTATCTGATATCAACTAGTCCCACTACTCTATCTGAGTATCAACTAGTCCCACTACTCTAATTGAGTATCAACTAGTCCCTCTACTCTATCTGAGTATCAACTAGTCCCAGTCCCACTACTCTATCTGATGTCAACTAGTCCCACTACTCTATCTGAGTATCAACTAGTCCCACTACTCTATCTGAGTATCAACTAGTCCCACTACTCTATCTGAGTATCAACTAGTCCCAGTCCCACTACTCTATCTGATATCAACTAGTCCCACTACTCTATCTGAGTATCAACTAGTCCCACTACTCTATCTGAGTATCAACTAGTCCCAGTCCCACTACTCTATCTGAGTATCAACTAGTCCCAGTCCCACTACTCTATCTGAGTATCAACTAGTCCCACTACTCTATCTGATATCAACTAGTCTCACTACTCTATCTGAGTATCAACTAGTCCCACTACTCTATCTGAGTATCAACTAGTCCCAGTCCCACTACTCTATCTGAGTATCAACTAGTCCCACTACTCTATCTGATATCAACTAGTCCCACTACTCTATCTGATGTCAACTAGTCCCACTACTCTATCTGAGTATCAACTAGTCCCAGTCCCACTACTCTATCTGATGTCAACTAGTCCCACTACTCTATCTGAGTATCAACTAGTCCCACTACTCTATCTGAGTATCAACTAGTCCCACTACTCTATCTGAGTATCAACTAGTCCCAGTCCCACTACTCTATCTGATATCAACTAGTCCCACTACTCTATCTGAGTATCAACTAGTCCCACTACTCTATCTGAGTATCAACTAGTCCCAGTCCCACTACTCTATCTGATATCAACTAGTCCCAGTCCCACTACTCTATCTGATATCAACTAGTCCCAGTACCACTACTCTATCTGATATCAACTAGTCCCACTACTCTATCTGAGTATCAACTAGTCCCACTACTCTAATTGAGTATCAACTAGTCCCTCTACTCTATCTGAGTATCAACTAGTCCCACTACTCTATCTGAGTATCAACTAGTCCCACTACTCTATCTGATATCAACTAGTCCCACTACTCTATCTGATATCAACTAGTCCCAGTCCCACTACTCTATCTTAGTATCAACTAGTTCCACTACTCTATCTGTGTATCAACTTGTCCCAGTCCCACTACTCTATCTGAGTATCAACTAGTCCCACTACTCTATCTGATATCAACTAGTCCCACTACTCTATCTGAGTATCAACTAGTCCCAGTCCCACTACTCTATCTGAGTATCAACTAGTCCCACTGCTCTATCTGAGTATCAACTAGTCCCAGTCCCACTACTCTATCTGAGTATCAACTAGTCCTAGTCCCACTACTCTTCTGATATCAACTAGTCCCACTGCTCTATCTGAGTATCAACTAGTCCCAGTCCCACTACTCTATCTGATGTCAACTAGTCCCACTGCTCTATCTGAGTATCAACTAGTCCCAGTCCCACTACTCTATCTGATGTCAACTAGTCCCACTACTCTATCTGAGTATCAACTAGTCCCACTACTCTATCTGAGTATCAACTAGTCCCAGTCCCACTACTCTATCTGATATCAACTAGTCCCACTACTCTATCTGAGTATCAACTAGTCCCAGTATTCTATCTGAGTATCAACTAGTCCTAGTCCCACTATTCTATCTGATATCAACTAGTCCCACTGCTCTATCTGAGTATCAACTAGTCCCAGTCCCACTACTCTATCTGATATCAACTAGTCCCACTACTCTATCTGATATCAACTAGTCCCACTACTCTATCTGAGTATCAACTAGTCCCAGTCCCACTACTCTATCTGATGTCAACTAGTCCCACTACTCTATCTGAGTATCAACTAGTCCCAGTCCCACTACTCTATCTGATGTCAACTAGTCCCACTACTCTATCTGAGTATCAACTAGTCCCACTACTCTATCTGAGTATCAACTAGTCCCACTACTCTATCTGAGTATCAACTAGTCCCAGTCCCACTACTCTATCTGATATCAACTAGTCCCACTACTCTATCTGAGTATCAACTAGTCCCACTACTCTATCTGAGTATCAACTAGTCCCAGTCCCACTACTCTATCTGATATCAACTAGTCCCAGTCCCACTACTCTATCTGATATCAACTAGTCCCAGTACCACTACTCTATCTGAGTATCAACTAGTCCTAGTCCCACTACTCTTTCTGATATCAACTAGTCCCACTGCTCTATCTGAGTATCAACTAGTCCCAGTCCCACTACTCTATCTGATGTCAACTAGTCCCACTGCTCTATCTGAGTATCAACTAGTCCCAGTCCCACTACTCTATCTGATGTCAACTAGTCCCACTACTCTATCTGAGTATCAACTAGTCCCACTACTCTATCTGAGTATCAACTAGTCCCAGTCCCACTACTCTATCTGATATCAACTAGTCCCACTACTCTATCTGAGTATCAACTAGTCCCAGTCCCACTACTCTATCTGATATCAACTAGTCCCACTACTCTATCTGATATCAACTAGTCCCAGTCCCACTACTCTATCTTAGTATCAACTAGTTCCACTACTCTATCTGTGTATCAACTTGTCCCAGTCCCACTACTCTATCTGAGTATCAACTAGTCCCACTACTCTATCTGATATCAACTAGTTCCATTACTCTATCTGAGTATCAACTAGTCCCAGTCCCACTACTCTATCTGATATCAACTAGTCCCACTACTCTATCTGAGTATCAACTAGTCCCACTACTCTATCTGAGTATCAACTAGTCCCAGTCCCACTACTCTATCTGATATCAACTAGTCCCAGTCCCACTACTCTATCTGATATCAACTAGTCCCAGTACCACTACTCTATCTGATATCAACTAGTCCCACTACTCTATCTGAGTATCAACTAGTCCCACTACTCTAATTGAGTATCAACTAGTCCTCCTCTACTCTATCTGAGTATCAACTAGTCCCACTACTCTATCTGAGTATCAACTAGTCCCACTACTCTATCTGATATCAACTAGTCCCACTACTCTATCTGATATCAACTAGTCCCAGTCCCACTACTCTATCTTAGTATCAACTAGTTCCACTACTCTATCTGTGTATCAACTTGTCCCAGTCCCACTACTCTATCTGAGTATCAACTAGTCCCACTACTCTATCTGATATCAACTAGTCCCACTACTCTATCTGAGTATCAACTAGTCCCAGTCCCACTACTCTATCTGAGTATCAACTAGTCCCACTGCTCTATCTGAGTATCAACTAGTCCCAGTCCCACTACTCTATCTGAGTATCAACTAGTCCTAGTCCCACTACTCTTTCTGATATCAACTAGTCCCACTGCTCTATCTGAGTATCAACTAGTCCCAGTCCCACTACTCTATCTGATGTCAACTAGTCCCACTGCTCTATCTGAGTATCAACTAGTCCCAGTCCCACTACTCTATCTGATGTCAACTAGTCCCACTACTCTATCTGAGTATCAACTAGTCCCAGTCCCACTACTCTATCTGATGTCAACTAGTCCCACTACTCTATCTGAGTATCAACTAGTCCCACTACTCTATCTGAGTATCAACTAGTCCCACTACTCTATCTGAGTATCAACTAGTCCCAGTCCCACTACTCTATCTGATATCAACTAGTCCCACTACTCTATCTGAGTATCAACTAGTCCCACTACTCTATCTGAGTATCAACTAGTCCCAGTCCCACTACTCTATCTGAGTATCAACTAGTCCCAGTCCCACTACTCTATCTGATATCAACTAGTCCCACTACTCTATCTGATATCAACTAGTCTCACTACTCTATCTGAGTATCAACTAGTCCCACTACTCTATCTGAGTATCAACTAGTCCCAGTCCCACTACTCTATCTGAGTATCAACTAGTCCCACTACTCTATCTGATATCAACTAGTCCCACTACTCTATCTGATGTCAACTAGTCCCACTACTCTATCTGAGTATCAACTAGTCCCAGTCCCACTACTCTATCTGATGTCAACTAGTCCCACTACTCTATCTGAGTATCAACTAGTCCCACTACTCTATCTGAGTATCAACTAGTCCCACTACTCTATCTGAGTATCAACTAGTCCCAGTCCCACTACTCTATCTGATATCAACTAGTCCCACTACTCTATCTGAGTATCAACTAGTCCCACTACTCTATCTGAGTATCAACTAGTCCCAGTCCCACTACTCTATCTGATATCAACTAGTCCCAGTCCCACTACTCTATCTGATATCAACTAGTCCCAGTACCACTATTCTATCTGATATCAACTAGTCCCACTACTCTATCTGAGTATCAACTAGTCCCACTACTCTAATTGAGTATCAACTAGTCCCTCTACTCTATCTGAGTATCAACTAGTCCCACTACTCTATCTGAGTATCAACTAGTCCCACTACTCTATCTGATATCAACTAGTCCCACTACTCTATCTGATATCAACTAGTCCCAGTCCCACTACTCTATCTTAGTATCAACTAGTTCCACTACTCTATCTGTGTATCAACTTGTCCCAGTCCCACTACTCTATCTGAGTATCAACTAGTCCCACTACTCTATCTGATATCAACTGTCCCATATCTATCTGAGTATCAACTAGTCCCAGTCCCACTACTCTATCTGAGTATCAACTAGTCCCACTGCTCTATCTGAGTATCAACTAGTCCCAGTCCCACTACTCTATCTGAGTATCAACTAGTCCTAGTCCCACTACTCTTTCTGATATCAACTAGTCCCACTGCTCTATCTGAGTATCAACTAGTCCCAGTCCCACTACTCTATCTGATGTCAACTAGTCCCACTGCTCTATCTGAGTATCAACTAGTCCCAGTCCCACTACTCTATCTGATGTCAACTAGTCCCACTACTCTATCTGAGTATCAACTAGTCCCAGTCCCACTACTCTATCTGATGTCAACTAGTCCCACTACTCTATCTGAGTATCAACTAGTCCCACTACTCTATCTGAGTATCAACTAGTCCCACTACTCTATCTGAGTATCAACTAGTCCCAGTCCCACTACTCTATCTGATATCAACTAGTCCCACTACTCTATCTGAGTATCAACTAGTCTCACTACTCTATCTGAGTATCAACTAGTCCCACTACTCTATCTGAGTATCAACTAGTCCCAGTCCCACTACTCTATCTGAGTATCAACTAGTCCCACTACTCTATCTGATATCAACTAGTCTCACTACTCTATCTGAGTATCAACTAGTCCCACTACTCTATCTGAGTATCAACTAGTCCCAGTCCCACTACTCTATCTGAGTATCAACTAGTCCCACTACTCTATCTGATATCAACTAGTCCCACTACTCTATCTGATATCAACTAGTCCCACTACTCTATCTGAGTATCAACTAGTCCCAGTATTCTATCTGAGTATCAACTAGTCCCAGTCCCACTACTCTATCTGAGTATCAACTAGTCCTAGTCCCTCTACTCTATCTGAGATAGGGCTGTTACTTCTGACCTCACAGGAAACCAAGAGGAAGAACTTCCTGCGATGTCAGTGAAGGTGACCCCTGTGACCCCTGCTGGCCCGCCCACCCCCGGCCCTGCTCTCCGCCACTCATCGTTCTGCAAGATATGGAGGGGGAGACAGAGGAGAGGGGCGAGGTGCACAGGTAAGGACCTATAGACCATAGAACCTTGAACTTTAGAACCTAGAACTTTAGAACATTGAACATAGAACCTAGAACTTTAGAACATTGAACATAGAACCTAGAACCTAGAACTTTAGAACATTGGACATAGAACCTAGAACTTTAGAACATTGAACATAGAACATAGAACCTAGAACTTTAGAACATTGAACCTAGAACCTAGAACTTTAGAACATTGAACATAGAACATAGAACCTAGAACTGACTTCTGATATTATGATCTCTCATCCAGGTGTTTAAGGAGCTCCGGTGTGCAGGTTCCATTCAACATGAACAACAGCAACAGCAACGAGGAAGAGTAAGAACACACACAGAACCAAATATGGACGATAACGTACTTTGCGACCCTAGTCCTGAAGTCTACAAAGGGGATACTGCTTCTTGTTCTATTTACTCAGAGTCAGATGAACTCATGGGTAATGTTTGTATATAAATATAAATGCAGTATGAGGGAAGTTAGCGGTTGTTTTGCTAAGCCAATGCTAACTAGTGTTAGCGCAATGACTGTAAGTCTACTGGTAGGGTAACATAACAGTATGACATCAACAGTAATTGTTCTGATCTTTCCTAGGGAACAGAAGAAGAAGACAAGTAAAAAGGAGAGGAAAGAGAAAAAGGAGAGGAAAGAGAAAAAGGAGTAAGGACCAGACTGATCTCATGACAGATCAATCTCACCTCTAGTTTCCAGAACAATCTCACCAGTAGTTTCCAGACTGATCTCACCAGTAGTTTCCAAACTGATCTCATAACAGAACCTCTAGTTTCCGGACTGATCTCATAACAGAACATCTAGTTTCCAGAACAATCTCGCCTCTAGTTTCCAGACTGATCTCATTACAGAACATCTAGTTTCCAGACTGATCTCATTACAGAACCTCTAGTTTCCAGACTGATCTCATAACAGAACCTCTAGTGTCCAGACTGATCTCATAACAGAACCTCTAGTTTCCAGACTGATCTCATAACAGAACCTCTAGTTTCCAGACTGATCTCATAACAGAACCTCTAGTTTCCAGACTGATATCATAACAGAACCTCTAGTTTCCAGACTGATCTCATTACAGAACCTCTAGTTTCCAGACTGATCTCATAACAGAACCTCTAGTTTCCAGACTGATCTCATAACAGAACCTCTAGTTTCCAGACTGATCTCATAACAGAACCTTTAGTTTCCAAACTGATCTCATTACAGAACCTCTAGTTTCCAGACTGATCTCATTACAGAACCTCTAGTTTCCAGACTGATCTCATAACAGAACCTCTAGTTTCCAGACTGATCTCATAACAGAACCTCTAGTTTCCAGACTGATCTCATAACAGAACCTCTAGTTTCCAAACTGATCTCATAACAGAACCTCTAGTTTCCAGACTGATCTCATTACAGAACCTCTAGTTTCCAGACTGATCTCATAACAGAACCTCTAGTTTCCAGACTGATCTCATAACAGAACCTCTAGTTTCCAGACTGATCTCACCTGTAGTTTCCAGACTGATCTCATTACAGAACCTCTAGTTTCCAGACTGATCTCATAACAGAACCTCTAGTTTCCAGACAGATCTCATGACAGAACCTCTAGTTTCCAGACTGATCTCATTACAGAACCTCTAGTTTCCAGACTGATCTCATAACAGAACCTCTAGTGTCCAGACTGATCTCATAACAGAACATCTAGTTTCCAGACTGATCTCATAACAGAACCTCTAGTTTCCAGACTGATCTCATAACAGAACCTCTAGTTTCCAGACTGATCTCATTACAGAACCTCTAGTTTCCAGACTGATCTCATAACAGAACCTCTAGTTTCCAGACTGATCTCATAACAGAACCTCTAGTTTCCAGACTGATCTCATAACAGAACCTCTAGTTTCCAAACTGATCTCATTACAGAACCTCTAGTTTCCAGACTGATCTCATAACAGAACCTCTAGTTTCCAGACTGATCTCATAACAGAACCTCTAGTTTCCAGACTGATCTCATAACAGAACCTCTAGTTTCCAAACTGATCTCATAACAGAACCTCTAGTTTCCAGACTGATCTCATTACAGAACCTCTAGTTTCCAGACTGATCTCATAACAGAACCTCTAGTTTCCAGACTGATCTCACCTGTAGTTTCCAGACTGATCTCATTACAGAACCTCTAGTTTCCAGACTGATCTCATTACAGATCCTCTAGTTTCCAGACTGATCTCATAACAGAACCTCTAGTGTCCAGACAGATCTCATAACAGAACCTCTAGTTTCCAGACTGATCTCATTACAGAACCTCTAGTGTCCAGACAGATCTCATAACAGAACCTCTAGTTTCCAGACTGATCTCATAACAGAACCTCTAGTTTCCAGACTGATCTCATTACAGAACCTCTAGTTTCCAGACTGATCTCACCTGTAGTTTCCAGACTGATCTCATAACAGAACCTCTAGTTTCCAGACTGATCTCATTACAGAACCTCTAGTTTCCAGACTGATCTCACCTGTAGTGTCCAGACAGATCTCATAACAGAACCTCTAGTTTCCAGACTGATCTCATAACAGAACCTCTAGTTTCCAGACTGATCTCATAACAGAACCTCTAGTTTCCAGACTGATCTCATTACAGAACCTCTAGTTTCCAGACTGATCTCATAACAGAACCTCTAGTTTCCAGACTGATCTCATAACAGAACCTCTAGTTTCCAGACTTATCTCAAAACAGAACCTCTAGTTTCCAGACAGATCTCACCTGTAGTTTCCAGACTGATCTCATAACAGAACCTCTAGTTTCCAGACTGATCTCATAACAGAACCTCTAGTTTCCAGACTGATCTCATAACAGAACCTCTAGTTTCCAGACTTATCTCAAAACAGAACCTCTAGTTTCCAGACAGATCTCACCTGTAGTTTCCAGACTGATCTCATAACAGAACCTCTAGTTTCCAGACTGATCTCATAACAGAACCTCTAGTTTCCAGACTGATCTAATAACAGAACCTCTAGTTTCCAAACTGATCTCATAACAGAACCTCTAGTTTCCAGACTGATCTCATTACAGAACCTCTAGTTTCCAGACTGATCTCATAACAGAACCTCTAGTTTCCAGACTGATCTCATAACAGAACCTCTAGTTTCCAGACTGATCTCATAACAGAACCTCTAGTTTCCAGACTGATCTCATTACAGAACCTCTAGTTTCCAGACTGATCTCATTACAGAACCTCTAGTTTCCAGACTGATCTCATAACAGAACCTCTAGTTTCCAGACTGATCTCATAACAGAACCTCTAGTTTCCAGACTGATCTCATAACAGAACCTTTAGTTTCCAAACTGATCTCATTACAGAACCTCTAGTTTCCAGACTGATCTCATTACAGAACCTCTAGTTTCCAGACTGATCTCATAACATAACCTCTAGTTTCCAGACTGATCTCATAACAGAACCTCTAGTTTCCAGACTGATCTCATAACAGAACCTCTAGTTTCCAAACTGATCTCATAACAGAACCTCTAGTTTCCAGACTGATCTCATTACAGAACCTCTAGTTTCCAGACTGATCTCATAACAGAACCTCTAGTTTCCAGACTGATCTCATAACAGAACCTCTAGTTTCCAGACTGATCTCACCTGTAGTTTCCAGACTGATCTCATTACAGAACCTCTAGTTTCCAGACTGATCTCATAACAGAACCTCTAGTTTCCAGACAGATCTCATGACAGAACCTCTAGTTTCCAGACTGATCTCATTACAGAACCTCTAGTTTCCAGACTGATCTCATAACAGAACCTCTAGTGTCCAGACTGATCTCATAACAGAACATCTAGTTTCCAGACTGATCTCATAACAGAACCTCTAGTTTCCAGACTGATCTCATAACAGAACCTCTAGTTTCCAGACTGATCTCATTACAGAACCTCTAGTTTCCAGACTGATCTCATAACAGAACCTCTAGTTTCCAGACTGATCTCATAACAGAACCTCTAGTTTCCAGACTGATCTCATAACAGAACCTCTAGTTTCCAAACTGATCTCATTACAGAACCTCTAGTTTCCAGACTGATCTCATAACAGAACCTCTAGTTTCCAGACTGATCTCATAACAGAACCTGTAGTTTCCAGACTGATCTCATAACAGAACCTCTAGTTTCCAAACTGATCTCATAACAGAACCTCTAGTTTCCAGACTGATCTCATTACAGAACCTCTAGTTTCCAGACTGATCTCATAACAGAACCTCTAGTTTCCAGACTGATCTCACCTGTAGTTTCCAGACTGATCTCATTACAGAACCTCTAGTTTCCAGACTGATCTCATTACAGAACCTCTAGTTTCCAGACTGATCTCATTACAGAACCTCTAGTTTCCAGACTGATCTCATAACAGAACCTCTAGTGTCCAGACAGATCTCATAACAGAACCTCTAGTTTCCAGACTGATCTCATTACAGAACCTCTAGTGTCCAGACAGATCTCATAACAGAACCTCTAGTTTCCAGACTGATCTCATAACAGAACCTCTAGTTTCCAGACTGATCTCATTACAGAACCTCTAGTTTCCAGACTGATCTCACCTGTAGTTTCCAGACTGATCTCATAACAGAACCTCTAGTTTCCAGACTGATCTCATTACAGAACCTCTAGTTTCCAGACTGATCTCACCTGTAGTGTCCAGACAGATCTCATAACAGAACCTCTAGTTTCCAGACTGATCTCATAACAGAACCTCTAGTTTCCAGACTGATCTCATAACAGAACCTCTAGTTTCCAGACTGATCTCATAACAGAACCTCTAGTTTCCAGACTGATCTCATAACAGAACCTCTAGTTTCCAGACTGATCTCATTACAGAACCTCTAGTTTCCAGACTGATCTCATTACAGAACCTCTAGTTTCCAGACTGATCTCATAACAGAACCTCTAGTTTCCAGACTGATCTCATAACAGAACCTCTAGTTTCCAGACTGATCTCATAACAGAACCTCTAGTTTCCAATCTGATCTCATAACAGAACCTCTAGTTTCCAGACTGATCTCATTACAGAACCTCTAGTTTCCAGACTGATCTCATAACAGAACCTATAGTTTCCAGACTGATCTCACCTGTAGTTTCCAGACTGATCTCATTACAGAACCTCTAGTTTCCAGACTGATCTCATAACAGAACCTCTCGTTTCCAGACTGATCTCATAACAGAACCTCTAGTTTCCAGACTGATCTCATTACAGAACCTCTAGTTTCCAGACTGATCTCATAACATAACCTCTAGTGTCCAGACTGATCTCATAACAGAACCTCTAGTTTCCAGACTGATCTCATTACAGAACCTCTAGTTTCCAGACTGATCTCACCTGTAGTGTCCAGACAGATCTCATAACAGAACCTCTAGTTTCCAGACTGATCTCATTACAGAACCTCTAGTTTCCAGACTGATCTCACCTGTAGTTTCCAGACTGATCTCATTACAGAACCTCTAGTTTCCAGACTGGTCTCATAACAGAACCTCTAGTTTCCAGACTGATCTCATTACAGAACCTCTAGTTTCCAGACTGATCTCATAACAGAACCTCTAGTTTCCAGACTGATCTCATAACAGAACCTCTAGTTTCCAGACTGATCTCATAACAGAACCTCTAGTTTGCAAACTGATCTCATGACAGAACCTCTAGTTTACAGACTGATCTCATTACAGAACCTCTAGTTTCCAGACTGATCTCATAACAGAACCTCTAGTTTCCAGACTGATCTCACCTGTAGTTTCCAGACTGATCTCATTACAGAACCTCTAGTTTCCAGACTGATCTCATAACAGAACCTCTAGTTTCCAGACTGATCTCACCTGTAGTTTCCAGACTGATCTCATTACAGAACCTCTAGTTTCCAGACTGATCTCATAACAGAACCTCTAGTTTCCAGACTGATCTCATTACAGAACCTCTAGTTTCCAGACTGATCTCATAACAGAACCTCTAGTGTCCAGACTGATCTCATAACAGAACATCTAGTTTCCAGACTGATCTCATAACAGAACCTCTAGTTTCCAGACTGATCTCATAACAGAACCTCTAGTTTCCAGACTGATCTCATTACAGAACCTCTAGTTTCCAGACTGATCTCATAACAGAACCTCTAGTTTCCAGACTGATCTCATAACAGAACCTCTAGTTTCCAGACTGATCTCATAACAGAACCTCTAGTTTCCAAACTGATCTCATTACAGAACCTCTAGTTTCCAGACTGATCTAATAACAGAACCTCTAGTTTCCAGACTGATCTCATAACAGAACCTCTAGTTTCCAGACTGATCTCATAACAGAACCTCTAGTTTCCAAACTGATCTCATAACAGAACCTCTAGTTTCCAGACTGATCTCATTACAGAACCTCTAGTTTCCAGACTGATCTCATAACAGAACCTCTAGTTTCCAGACTGATCTCATAACAGAACCTCTAGTGTCCAGACAGATCTCATAACAGAACCTCTAGTTTCCAGACTGATCTCATTACAGAACCTCTAGTGTCCAGACAGATCTCATAACAGAACCTCTAGTTTCCAGACTGATCTCATAACAGAACCTCTAGTTTCCAGACTGATCTCATTACAGAACCTCTAGTTTCCAGACTGATCTCACCTGTAGTTTCCAGACTGATCTCATAACAGAACCTCTAGTTTCCAGACTGATCTCATTACAGAACCTCTAGTTTCCAGACTGATCTCACCTGTAGTGTCCAGACAGATCTCATAACAGAACCTCTAGTTTCCAGACTGATCTCATAACAGAACCTCTAGTTTCCAGACTGATCTCATAACAGAACCTCTAGTTTCCAGACTGATCTCATTACAGAACCTCTAGTTTCCAGACTGATCTCATAACAGAACCTCTAGTTTCCAGACTGATCTCATAACAGAACCTCTAGTTTCCAGACTTATCTCAAAACAGAACCTCTAGTTTCCAGACAGATCTCACCTGTAGTTTCCAGACTGATCTCATAACAGAACCTCTAGTTTCCAGACTGATCTCATAACAGAACCTCTAGTTTCCAGACTGATCTAATAACAGAACCTCTAGTTTCCAAACTGATCTCATAACAGAACCTCTAGTTTCCAGACTGATCTCATTACAGAACCTCTAGTTTCCAGACTGATCTCATAACAGAACCTCTAGTTTCCAGACTGATCTCATAACAGAACCTCTAGTTTCCAGACTGATCTCATAACAGAACCTCTAGTTTCCAGACTGATCTCATTACAGAACCTCTAGTTTCCAGACTGATCTCATTACAGAACCTCTAGTTTCCAGACTGATCTCATAACAGAACCTCTAGTGTCCAGACAGATCTCATAACAGAACCTCTAGTTTCCAGACTGATCTCATTACAGAACCTCTAGTGTCCAGACAGATCTCATAACAGAACCTCTAGTTACCAGACTGATCTCACAACAGAACCTCTAGTTACCAGACTGATCTCATTACAGAACCTCTAGTTTCCAGACTGATCTCACCTGTAGTTTCCAGACTGATCTCATAACAGAACCTCTAGTTTCCAGACTGATCTCATTACAGAACCTCTAGTTTCCAGACTGATCTCACCTGTAGTGTCCAGACAGATCTCATAACAGAACCTCTAGTTTCCAGACTGATCTCATAACAGAACCTCTAGTTTCCAGACTGATCTCATTACAGAACCTCTAGTTTCCAGACTGATCTCATTACAGAACCTCTAGTTTCCAGACTGATCTCATAACAGAACCTCTAGTTTCCAGACTGATCTCATAACAGAACCTCTAGTTTCCAGACTTATCTCATAACAGAACCTTTAGTTTCCAGACAGATCTCACCTGTAGTTTCCAGACTGATCTCATAACAGAACCTCTAGTTTCCAGACTGATCTCATAACAGAACCTCTAGTTTCCAGACTGATCTAATAACAGAACCTCTAGTTTCCAAACTGATCTCATAACAGAGCCTCTAGTTTCCAGACTGATCTCATTACAGAACCTCTAGTTTCCAGACTGATCTCATAACAGAACCTCTAGTTTCCAGACTGATCTCATAACAGAACCTCTAGTTTCCAGACTGATCTCATAACAGAACCTCTAGTTTCCAATCTGATCTCATAACAGAACCTCTAGTTTCCAGACTGATCTCATTACAGAACCTCTAGTTTCCAGACTGATCTCATAACAGAACCTATAGTTTCCAGACTGATCTCACCTGTAGTTTCCAGACTGATCTCATTACAGAACCTCTAGTTTCCAGACTGATCTCATAACAGAACCTCTCGTTTCCAGACTGATCTCATAACAGAACCTCTAGTTTCCAGACTGATCTCATTACAGAACCTCTAGTTTCCAGACTGATCTCATAACAGAACCTCTAGTGTCCAGACAGATCTCATAACAGAACCTCTAGTTTCCAGACTGATCTCATTACAGAACCTCTAGTGTCCAGACAGATCTCATAACATAACCTCTAGTTTCCAGACTGATCTCATAACAGAACCTCTAGTTTCCAGACTGATCTCATTACAGAAGCTCTAGTTTCCAGACTGATCTCACCTGTAGTGTCCAGACAGATCTCATAACAGAACCTCTAGTTTCCAGACTGATCTCATTACAGAACCTCTAGTTTCCAGACTGATCTCACCTGTAGTTTCCAGACTGATCTCATTACAGAACCTCTAGTTTCCAGACTGGTCTCATAACAGAACCTCTAGTTTCCAGACTGATCTCATTACAGAACCTCTAGTGTCCAGACAGATCTCATAACAGAACCTCTAGTTTCCAGACTGATCTCATAACAGAACCTCTAGTTTCCAGACTGATCTCATTACAGAACCTCTAGTTTCCAGACTGATCTCACCTGTAGTTTCCAGACTGATCTCATAACAGAACCTCTAGTTTCCAGACTGATCTCATTACAGAACCTCTAGTTTCCAGACTGATCTCATAACAGAACCTCTAGTGTCCAGACAGATCTCATAACAGAACCTCTAGTTTCCAGACTGATCTCATTACAGAACCTCTAGTGTCCAGACAGATCTCATAACAGAACCTCTAGTTTCCAGACTGATCTCATAACAGAACCTCTAGTTACCAGACTGATCTCATTACAGAACCTCTAGTTTCCAGACTGATCTCACCTGTAGTTTCCAGACTGATCTCATAACAGAACCTCTAGTTTCCAGACTGATCTCATTACAGAACCTCTAGTTTCCAGACTGATCTCACCTGTAGTGTCCAGACAGATCTCATAACAGAACCTCTAGTTTCCAGACTGATCTCATAACAGAACCTCTAGTTTCCAGACTGATCTCATTACAGAACCTCTAGTTTCCAGACTGATCTCATTACAGAACCTCTAGTTTCCAGACTGATCTCATAACAGAACCTCTAGTTTCCAGACTGATCTCATAACAGAACCTCTAGTTTCCAGACTTATCTCATAACAGAACCTTTAGTTTCCAGACAGATCTCACCTGTAGTTTCCAGACTGATCTCATAACAGAACCTCTAGTTTCCAGACTGATCTCATAACAGAACCTCTAGTTTCCAGACTGATCTAATAACAGAACCTCTAGTTTCCAAACTGATCTCATAACAGAGCCTCTAGTTTCCAGACTGATCTCATTACAGAACCTCTAGTTTCCAGACTGATCTCATAACAGAACCTCTAGTTTCCAGACTGATCTCATAACAGAACCTCTAGTTTCCAGACTGATCTCATAACAGAACCTCTAGTTTCCAATCTGATCTCATAACAGAACCTCTAGTTTCCAGACTGATCTCATTACAGAACCTCTAGTTTCCAGACTGATCTCATAACAGAACCTATAGTTTCCAGACTGATCTCACCTGTAGTTTCCAGACTGATCTCATTACAGAACCTCTAGTTTCCAGACTGATCTCATAACAGAACCTCTCGTTTCCAGACTGATCTCATAACAGAACCTCTAGTTTCCAGACTGATCTCATTACAGAACCTCTAGTTTCCAGACTGATCTCATAACAGAACCTCTAGTGTCCAGACTGATCTCATAACAGAACCTCTAGTTTCCAGACTGATCTCATTACAGAACCTCTAGTTTCCAGACTGATCTCATTACAGAACCTCTAGTTTCCAGACTGATCTCATAACAGAACCTCTAGTGTCCAGACAGATCTCATAACAGAACCTCTAGTTTCCAGACTGATCTCATTACAGAACCTCTAGTGTCCAGACAGATCTCATAACAGAACCTCTAGTTTCCAGACTGATCTCATAACAGAACCTCTAGTTACCAGACTGATCTCATTACAGAACCTCTAGTTTCCAGACTGATCTCACCTGTAGTTTCCAGACTGATCTCATAACAGAACCTCTAGTTTCCAGACTGATCTCATTACAGAACCTCTAGTTTCCAGACTGATCTCACCTGTAGTGTCCAGACAGATCTCATAACAGAACCTCTAGTTTCCAGACTGATCTCATAACAGAACCTCTAGTTTCCAGACTGATCTCATTACAGAACCTCTAGTTTCCAGACTGATCTCATTACAGAACCTCTAGTTTCCAGACTGATCTCATAACAGAACCTCTAGTTTCCAGACTGATCTCATAACAGAACCTCTAGTTTCCAGACTTATCTCATAACAGAACCTTTAGTTTCCAGACAGATCTCACCTGTAGTTTCCAGACTGATCTCATAACAGAACCTCTAGTTTCCAGACTGATCTCATAACAGAACCTCTAGTTTCCAGACTGATCTAATAACAGAACCTCTAGTTTCCAAACTGATCTCATAACAGAGCCTCTAGTTTCCAGACTGATCTCATTAAAGAACCTCTAGTTTCCAGACTGATCTCATAACAGAACCTCTAGTTTCCAGACTGATCTCATAACAGAACCTCTAGTTTCCAGACTGATCTCATAACAGAACCTCTAGTTTCCAATCTGATCTCATAACAGAACCTCTAGTTTCCAGACTGATCTCATTACAGAACCTCTAGTTTCCAGACTGATCTCATAACAGAACCTCTAGTTTCCAGACTGATCTCATTACAGAAGCTCTAGTTTCCAGACTGATCTCACCTGTAGTGTCCAGACAGATCTCATAACAGAACCTCTAGTTTCCAGACTGATCTCATTACAGAACCTATAGTTTCCAGACTGATCTCACCTGTAGTTTCCAGACTGATCTCATTACAGAACCTCTAGTTTCCAGACTGGTCTCATAACAGAACCTCTAGTTTCCAGACTGATCTCATTACAGAACCTCTAGTGTCCAGACAGATCTCATAACAGAACCTCTAGTTTCCAGACTGAGCTCATAACAGAACCTCTAGTTTCCAGACTGATCTCATTACAGAACCTCTAGTTTCCAGACTGATCTCACCTGTAGTTTCCAGACTGATCTCATAACAGAACCTCTAGTTTCCAGACTGATCTCATTACAGAACCTCTAGTTTCCAGACTGATCTCACCTGTAGTGTCCAGACAGATCTCATAACAGAACCTCTAGTTTCCAGACTGATCTCATAACAGAACCTCTAGTTTCCAGACTGATCTCATAACAGAACCTCTAGTTTCCAGACTGATCTCATTACAGAACCTCTAGTTTCCAGACTGATCTCATAACAGAACCTCTAGTTTCCAGACTGATCTCATAACAGAACCTCTAGTTTCCAGACTTATCTCAAAACAGAACCTCTAGTTTCCAGACAGATCTCACCTGTAGTTTCCAGACTGATCTCATAACAGAACCTCTAGTTTCCAGACTGATCTCATAACAGAACCTCTAGTTTCCAGACTGATCTAATAACAGAACCTCTAGTTTCCAAACTGATCTCATAACAGAACCTCTAGTTTCCAGACTGATCTCATTACAGAACCTCTAGTTTCCAGACTGATCTCATAACAGAACCTCTAGTTTCCAGACTGATCTCATAACAGAACCTCTAGTTTCCAGACTGATCTCATAACAGAACCTCTAGTTTCCAGACTGATCTCATTACAGAACCTCTAGTTTCCAGACTGATCTCATTACAGAACCTCTAGTTTCCAGACTGATCTCATAACAGAACCTCTAGTTTCCAGACTGATCTCATTACAGAACCTCTAGTTTCCAGACTGATCTCATTACAGAACCTCTAGTTTCCAGACTGATCTCATAACAGAACCTCTAGTTTCCAGACTGATCTCATAACAGAACCTCTAGTTTCCAGACTTATCTCATAACAGAACCTTTAGTTTCCAGACAGATCTCACCTGTAGTTTCCAGACTGATCTCATAACAGAATCTCTAGTTTCCAGACTGATCTCATAACAGAACCTCTAGTTTCCAGACTGATCTAATAACAGAACCTCTAGTTTCCAAACTGATCTCATAACAGAGCCTCTAGTTTCCAGACTGATCTCATTACAGAACCTCTAGTTTCCAGACTGATCTCATAACAGAACCTCTAGTTTCCAGACTGATCTCATAACAGAACCTCTAGTTTCCAGACTGATCTCATAACAGAACCTCTAGTTTCCAATCTGATCTCATAACAGAACCTCTAGTTTCCAGACTGATCTCATTACAGAACCTCTAGTTTCCAGACTGATCTCATAACAGAACCTATAGTTTCCAGACTGATCTCACCTGTAGTTTCCAGACTGATCTCATTACAGAACCTCTAGTTTCCAGACTGATCTCATAACAGAACCTCTCGTTTCCAGACTGATCTCATAACAGAACCTCTAGTTTCCAGACGGATCTCATTACAGAACCTCTAGTTTCCAGACTGATCTCATAACAGAACCTCTAGTGTCCAGACAGATCTCATAACAGAACCTCTAGTTTCCAGACTGATCTCATTACAGAACCTCTAGTGTCCAGACAGATCTCATAACATAACCTCTAGTTTCCAGACTGATCTCATAACAGAACCTCTAGTTTCCAGACTGATCTCATTACAGAAGCTCTAGTTTCCAGACTGATCTCACCTGTAGTGTCCAGACAGATCTCATAACAGAACCTCTAGTTTCCAGACTGATCTCATTACAGAACCTCTAGTTTCCAGACTGATCTCACCTGTAGTTTCCAGACTGATCTCATTACAGAACCTCTAGTTTCCAGACTGGTCTCATAACAGAACCTCTAGTTTCCAGACTGATCTCATTACAGAACCTCTAGTTTCCAGACTGATCTCATAACAGAACCTCTAGTTTCCAGACTGATCTCATAACAGAACCTCTAGTTTCCAGACTGATCTCATAACAGAACCTCTAGTTTGCAAACTGATCTCATAACAGAACCTCTAGTTTACAGACTGATCTCATAACAGAACCTCTAGTTTCCAAACTGATCTCATAACAGAACCTCTAGTTTCCAGACTGATCTCATTACAGAACCTCTAGTTTCCAGACTGATCTCATAACAGAACCTCTAGTTTCCAGACTGATCTCATAACAGAACCTCTAGTTTCCAGACTGATCTCATAACAGAACCTCTAGTTTGCAAACTGATCTCATAACAGAACCTCTAGTTTACAGACTGATCTCATTACAGAACCTCTAGTTTCCAGACTGATCTCATAACAGAACCTCTAGTTTCCAGACTGATCTCATAACAGAACCTCTAGTTTCCAAACTGATCTCATAACAGAACCTCTAGTTTCCAGACTGATCTCATTACAGAACCTCTAGTTTCCAGACTGATCTCACCTGTAGTTTCCAGACTGATCTCATTACAGAACCTCTAGTTTCCAGACTGGTCTCATAACAGAACCTCTAGTTTCCAGACTGATCTCATTACAGAACCTCTAGTTTCCAGACTGATCTCATAACAGAACCTCTAGTTTCCAGACTGATCTCATAACAGAACCTCTAGTTTCCAGACTGATCTCATAACAGAACCTCTAGTTTGCAAACTGATCTCATAACAGAACCTCTAGTTTCCAGACTGATCTCATAACAGAACCTCTAGTTTCCAAACTGATCTCATAACAGAACCTCTAGTTTCCAGACTGATCTCATTACAGAACCTCTAGTTTCCAGACTGATCTCATAACAGAACCTCTAGTTTCCAGACTGATCTCATAACAGAACCTCTAGTTTCCAGACTGATCTCATAACAGAACCTCTAGTTTGCAAACTGATCTCATAACAGAACCTCTAGTTTACAGACTGATCTCATTACAGAACCTCTAGTTTCCAGACTGATCTCATAACAGAACCTCTAGTTTCCAGACTGATCTCATAACAGAACCTCTAGTTTCCAAACTGATCTCATAACAGAACCTTTAGTTTCCAGACTGATCTCATTACAGAACCTCTAGTTTCCAGACTGATCTCATAACAGAACCTCTAGTTTCCAGACTGATCTCATAACAGAACCTCTAGTTTCCTGACTGATCTCATAACAGAACCTCTAGTTTCCAAACTGATCTCATAACAGAACCTCTAGTTTCGAGACTGATCTCATTACAGAACCTCTAGTTTCCAGACTGATCTCATTACAGAAGCTCTAGTTTCCAGACTGATCTCACCTGTAGTGTCCAGACAGATCTCATAACAGAACCTCTAGTTTCCAGACTGATCTCATTACAGAACCTCTAGTTTCCAGACTGATCTCACCTGTAGTTTCCAGACTGATCTCATTACAGAACCTCTAGTTTCCAGACTGATCTCATTACAGAACCTCTAGTTTCCAGACTGATCTCATAACAGAACCTCTAGTTTCCAGACTGATCTCATAACAGAACCTCTAGTTTCCAGACTGATCTCATAACAGAACCTCTAGTTTGCAAACTGATCTCATAACAGAACCTCTAGTTTACAGACTGATCTCATTACAGAACCTCTAGTTTCCAGACTGATCTCATAACAGAACCTCTAGTTTCCAGACTGATCTCATAACAGAACCTCTAGTTTCCAAACTGATCTCATAACAGAACCTCTAGTTTCCAGACTGATCTCATTACAGAACCTCTAGTTTCCAGACTGATCTCATAACAGAACCTCTAGTTTCCAGACTGATCTCATAACAGAACCTCTAGTTTCCTGACTGATCTCATAACAGAACCTCTAGTTTCCAAACTGATCTCATAACAGAACCTCTAGTTTCGAGACTGATCTCATTACAGAACCTCTAGTTTCCAGACTGATCTCATTACAGAACCTCTAGTTTCCAGACTGATCTCATAACAGAACCTCTAGTTTCCAGACTGATCTCATTACAGAACCTCTAGTTTCCAGACTGATCTCATAACATAACCTCTAGTTTCCAGACTGATCTCATAACAGAACCTCTAGTTTCCAGACTGATCTCACCTGTAGTTTCCAGACTGATCTCATTACAGAACCTCTAGTTTCCAGACTGATCTCATAACAGAACCTCTAGTTTCCAGACTGATCTCATAACAGAACCTCTAGTTTCCAGACTGATCTCATAACAGAACCTCTAGTTTGCAAACTGATCTCATAACAGAACCTCTAGTTTACAGACTGATCTCATTACAGAACCTCTAGTTTCCAGACTGATCTCATAACAGAACCTCTAGTTTCCAGACTGATCTCATAACAGAACCTCTAGTTTCCAAACTGATCTCATAACAGAACCTCTAGTTTCCAGACTGATCTCATTACAGAACCTCTAGTTTCCAGACTGATCTCATAACAGAACCTCTAGTTTCCAGACTGATCTCATAACAGAACCTCTAGTTTCCTGACTGATCTCATAACAGAACCTCTAGTTTCCAAACTGATCTCATAACAGAACCTCTAGTTTCGAGACTGATCTCATTACAGAACCTCTAGTTTCCAGACTGATCTCATTACAGAACCTCTAGTTTCCAGACTGATCTCATAACAGAACCTCTAGTTTCCAGACTGATCTCATTACAGAACCTCTAGTTTCCAGACTGATCTCATAACATAACCTCTAGTTTCCAGACTGATCTCATAACAGAACCTCTAGTTTCCAGACTGATCTCACCTGTAGTTTCCAGACTGATCTCATTACAGAACCTCTAGTTTCCAGACTGATCTCATAACATAACCTCTAGTTTCCAGACTGATCTCATAACAGAACCTCTAGTTTCCAGACTGATCTCACCTGTAGTTTCCAGACAGATCTCATGACAGAACCTCTAGTTTCCAGACTGATCTCATTACAGAACCTCTAGTTTCCAGACTGATCTCATAACAGAACCTCTAGTGTCCAGACTGATCTCATAACAGAACCTCTAGTTTCCAGACTGATCTCATAACAGAGCCTCTAGTTTCCAGACTGATCTCATTACAGAACCTCTAGTTTCCAGACTGATCTCATAACAGAACCTCTAGTTTCCAGACTGATCTCATAACAGAACCTCTAGTTTCCAGACTGATCTCATAACAGAACCTCTAGTTTCCAATCTGATCTCATAACAGAACCTCTAGTTTCCAGACTGATCTCATTACAGAACCTCTAGTTTCCAGACTGATCTCATAACAGAACCTATAGTTTCCAGACTGATCTCACCTGTAGTTTCCAGACTGATCTCATTACAGAACCTCTAGTTTCCAGACTGATCTCATAACAGAACCTCTCGTTTCCAGACTGATCTCATAACAGAACCTCTAGTTTCCAGACGGATCTCATTACAGAACCTCTAGTTTCCAGACTGATCTCATAACAGAACCTCTAGTGTCCAGACAGATCTCATAACAGAACCTCTAGTTTCCAGACTGATCTCATTACAGAACCTCTAGTGTCCAGACAGATCTCATAACATAACCTCTAGTTTCCAGACTGATCTCATAACAGAACCTCTAGTTTCCAGACTGATCTCATTACAGAAGCTCTAGTTTCCAGACTGATCTCACCTGTAGTGTCCAGACAGATCTCATAACAGAACCTCTAGTTTCCAGACTGATCTCATTACAGAACCTCTAGTTTCCAGACTGATCTCACCTGTAGTTTCCAGACTGATCTCATTACAGAACCTCTAGTTTCCAGACTGGTCTCATAACAGAACCTCTAGTTTCCAGACTGATCTCATTACAGAACCTCTAGTTTCCAGACTGATCTCATAACAGAACCTCTAGTTTCCAGACTGATCTCATAACAGAACCTCTAGTTTCCAGACTGATCTCATAACAGAACCTCTAGTTTGCAAACTGATCTCATAACAGAACCTCTAGTTTACAGACTGATCTCATTACAGAACCTCTAGTTTCCAGACTGATCTCATAACAGAACCTCTAGTTTCCAGACTGATCTCATAACAGAACCTCTAGTTTCCAAACTGATCTCATAACAGAACCTCTAGTTTCCAGACTGATCTCATTACAGAACCTCTAGTTTCCAGACTGATCTCATAACAGAACCTCTAGTTTCCAGACTGATCTCATAACAGAACCTCTAGTTTCCAGACTGATCTCATAACAGAACCTCTAGTTTCCAAACTGATCTCATAACAGAACCTCTAGTTTCGAGACTGATCTCATTACAGAACCTCTAGTTTCCAGACTGATCTCATTACAGAACCTCTAGTTTCCAGACTGATCTCATAACAGAACCTCTAGTTTCCAGACTGATCTCATTACAGAACCTCTAGTTTCCAGACTGATCTCATAACAGAACCTCTAGTTTCCAGACTGATCTCATAACAGAACCTCTAGTTTCCAGACTGATCTCACCTGTAGTTTCCAGACTGATCTCATTACAGAACCTCTAGTTTCCAGACTGATCTCATAACATAACCTCTAGTTTCCAGACTGATCTCATAACAGAACCTCTAGTTTCCAGACTGATCTCACCTGTAGTTTCCAGACAGATCTCATGACAGAACCTCTAGTTTCCAGACTGATCTCATTACAGAACCTCTAGTTTCCAGACTGATCTCATAACAGAACCTCTAGTGTCCAGACTGATCTCATAACAGAACCTCTAGTTTCCAGACTGATCTCATAACAGAACCTCTAGTTTCCAGACTGATCTCATAACAGAACCTCTAGTTTCCAGACTGATCTCATAACAGAACCTCTAGTTTCCAGACTGATCTCATTACAGAACCTCTAGTTTCCAGACTGATCTCATAACAGAACCTCTAGTTTCCAGACTGATCTCATAACAGAACCTCTAGTTTCCAAACTGATCTCATAACAGAACCTCTAGTTTCCAGACTGATCTCATTACAGAACCTCTAGTTTCCAGACTGATCTCATAACAGAACCTCTAGTTTCCAGACTGATCTAATAACAGAACCTCTAGTTTCCAAACTGATCTCATAACAGAGCCTCTAGTTTCCAGACTGATCTCATTACAGAACCTCTAGTTTCCAGACTGATCTCATAACAGAACCTCTAGTTTCCAGACTGATCTCATAACAGAACCTCTAGTTTCCAGACTGATCTCATAACAGAACCTCTAGTTTCCAATCTGATCTCATAACAGAACCTCTAGTTTCCAGACTGATCTCATTACAGAACCTCTAGTTTCCAGACTGATCTCATAACAGAACCTATAGTTTCCAGACTGATCTCACCTGTAGTTTCCAGACTGATCTCATTACAGAACCTCTAGTTTCCAGACTGATCTCATAACAGAACCTCTCGTTTCCAGACTGATCTCATAACAGAACCTCTAGTTTCCAGACTGATCTCATTAGAGAACCTCTAGTTTCCAGACTGATCTCATAACAGAACCTCTAGTGTCCAGACAGATCTCATAACAGAACCTCTAGTTTCCAGACTGATCTCATTACAGAACCTCTAGTGTCCAGACAGATCTCATAACATAACCTCTAGTTTCCAGACTGATCTCATAACAGAACCTCTAGTTTCCAGACTGATCTCATTACAGAAGCTCTAGTTTCCAGACTGATCTCACCTGTAGTGTCCAGACAGATCTCATAACAGAACCTCTAGTTTCCAGACTGATCTCATTACAGAACCTCTAGTTTCCAGACTGATCTCACCTGTAGTTTCCAGACTGATCTCATTACAGAACCTCTAGTTTCCAGACTGGTCTCATAACAGAACCTCTAGTTTCCAGACTGATCTCATTACAGAACCTCTAGTTTCCAGACTGATCTCATAACAGAACCTCTAGTTTCCAGACTGATCTCATAACAGAACCTCTAGTTTCCAGACTGATCTCATTACAGAACCTCTAGTTTCCAGACTGATCTCATAACAGAACCTCTAGTTTCCAGACTGATCTCATAACAGAACCTCTAGTTTCCAAACTGATCTCATAACAGAACCTCTAGTTTCCAGACTGATCTCATTACAGAACCTCTAGTTTCCAGACTGATCTCATAACAGAACCTCTAGTTTCCAGACTGATCTCATAACAGAACCTCTAGTTTCCAAACTGATCTCATAACAGAACCTCTAGTTTCCAGACTGATCTCATTACAGAACCTCTAGTTTCCAGACTGATCTCATAACAGAACCTCTAGTTTCCAGACTGATCTCATAACAGAACCTCTAGTTTCCAAACTGATCTCATTACAGAACCTCTAGTTTCCAGACTGATCTCATAACATAACCTCTAGTTTCCAGACTGATCTCATAACAGAACCTCTAGTTTCCAGACTGATCTCACCTGATCTCAGACAGATCTCATGACAGAACCTCTAGTTTCCAGACTGATCTCATTACAGAACCTCTAGTTTCCAGACTGATCTCATAACAGAACCTCTAGTGTCCAGACTGATCTCATAACAGAACCTCTAGTTTCCAGACTGATCTCATAACAGAACCTCTAGTTTCCAGACTGATCTCATAACAGAACCTCTAGTTTCCAGACTGATCTCATAACAGAACCTCTAGTTTCCAGACTGATCTCATTACAGAACCTCTAGTTTCCAGACTGATCTCATAACAGAACCTCTAGTTTCCAGACTGATCTCATAACAGAACCTCTAGTTTCCAAACTGATCTCATAACAGAACCTCTAGTTTCCAGACTGATCTCATTACAGAACCTCTAGTTTCCAGACTGATCTCATAACAGAACCTCTAGTTTCCAGACTGATCTAATAACAGAACCTCTAGTTTCCAAACTGATCTCATAACAGAGCCTCTAGTTTCCAGACTGATCTCATTACAGAACCTCTAGTTTCCAGACTGATCTCATAACAGAACCTCTAGTTTCCAGACTGATCTCATAACAGAACCTCTAGTTTCCAGACTGATCTCATAACAGAACCTCTAGTTTCCAATCTGATCTCATAACAGAACCTCTAGTTTCCAGACTGATCTCATTACAGAACCTCTAGTTTCCAGACTGATCTCATAACAGAACCTATAGTTTCCAGACTGATCTCACCTGTAGTTTCCAGACTGATCTCATTACAGAACCTCTAGTTTCCAGACTGATCTCATAACAGAACCTCTCGTTTCCAGACTGATCTCATAACAGAACCTCTAGTTTCCAGACTGATCTCATTAGAGAACCTCTAGTTTCCAGACTGATCTCATAACAGAACCTCTAGTGTCCAGACAGATCTCATAACAGAACCTCTAGTTTCCAGACTGATCTCATTACAGAACCTCTAGTGTCCAGACAGATCTCATAACATAACCTCTAGTTTCCAGACTGATCTCATAACAGAACCTCTAGTTTCCAGACTGATCTCATTACAGAAGCTCTAGTTTCCAGACTGATCTCACCTGTAGTGTCCAGACAGATCTCATAACAGAACCTCTAGTTTCCAGACTGATCTCATTACAGAACCTCTAGTTTCCAGACTGATCTCACCTGTAGTTTCCAGACTGATCTCATTACAGAACCTCTAGTTTCCAGACTGGTCTCATAACAGAACCTCTAGTTTCCAGACTGATCTCATTACAGAACCTCTAGTTTCCAGACTGATCTCATAACAGAACCTCTAGTTTCCAGACTGATCTCATAACAGAACCTCTAGTTTCCAGACTGATCTCATTACAGAACCTCTAGTTTCCAGACTGATCTCATAACAGAACCTCTAGTTTCCAGACTGATCTCATAACAGAACCTCTAGTTTCCAAACTGATCTCATAACAGAACCTCTAGTTTCCAGACTGATCTCATTACAGAACCTCTAGTTTCCAGACTGATCTCATAACAGAACCTCTAGTTTCCAGACTGATCTCATAACAGAACCTCTAGTTTCCAAACTGATCTCATAACAGAACCTCTAGTTTCCAGACTGATCTCATTACAGAACCTCTAGTTTCCAGACTGATCTCATAACAGAACCTCTAGTTTCCAGACTGATCTCATAACAGAACCTCTAGTTTCCAAACTGATCTCATAACAGAACCTCTAGTTTCCAGACTGATCTCATTACAGAACCTCTAGTTTCCAGACTGATCTCATAACAGAACCTCTAGTTTCCAGACTGATCTCATAACAGAACCTCTAGTTTCCTGACTGATCTCATAACAGAACCTCTAGTTTCCAAACTGATCTCATAACAGAACCTCTAGTTTCGAGACTGATCTCATTACAGAACCTCTAGTTTCCAGACTGATCTCATTACAGAACCTCTAGTTTCCAGACTGATCTCATAACAGAACCTCTAGTTTCCAGACTGATCTCATTACAGAACCTCTAGTTTCCAGACTGATCTCACCTTTAGTGTCCAGACAGATCTCATAACAGAACCTCTAGTTTCCAGACTGATCTCATAACAGAACCTCTAGTTTCCAGACTGATCTCATAACAGAACCTCTAGTTTCCAGACTGATCTCATTACAGAACCTCTAGTTTCCAGACTGATCTCATAACATAACCTCTAGTTTCCAGACTGATCTCATAACAGAACCTCTAGTTTCCAGACTGAACTCACCTGTAGTTTCCAGACTGATCTCATTACAGAACCTCTAGTTTCCAGACTGATCTCATAACATAACCTCTAGTTTCCAGACTGATCTCATAACAGAACCTCTAGTTTCCAGACTGATCTCACCTGTAGTTTCCAGACAGATCTCATGACAGAACCTCTAGTTTCCAGACTGATCTCATTACAGAACCTCTAGTTTCCAGACTGATCTCATAACAGAACCTCTAGTGTCCAGACTGATCTCATAACAGAACCTCTAGTTTCCAGACTGATCTCATAACAGAACCTCTAGTTTCCAGACTGATCTCATAACAGAACCTCTAGTTTCCAGACTGATCTCATAACAGAACCTCTAGTTTCCAGACTGATCTCATTACAGAACCTCTAGTTTCCAGACTGATCTCATAACAGAACCTCTAGTTTCCAGACTGATCTCATAACAGAACCTCTAGTTTCCAAACTGATCTCATAACAGAACCTCTAGTTTCCAGACTGATCTCATTACAGAACCTCTAGTTTCCAGACTGATCTCATAACAGAACCTCTAGTTTCCAGACTGATCTCATAACAGAACCTCTAGTTTCCAGACTGATCTCACCTGTAGTTTCCAGACTGATCTCATTACAGAACCTCTAGTTTCCAGACTGATCTCATAACAGAACCTCTAGTTTCCAGACTTATCTCATAACAGAACCTCTAGTTTCCAGACAGATCTCACCTGTAGTTTCCAGACTGATCTCATAACAGAACCTCTAGTTTCCAGACTGATCTCATAACAGAACCTCTAGTTTCCAGACTGATCTAATAACAGAACCTCTAGTTTCCAAACTGATCTCATAACAGAACCTCTAGTTTCCAGACTGATCTCATTACAGAACCTCTAGTTTCCAGACTGATCTCATAACAGAACCTCTAGTTTCCAGACTGATCTCATAACAGAACCTCTAGTTTCCAGACTGATCTCATAACAGAACCTCTAGTTTCCAAACTGATCTCATTACAGAACCTCTAGTTTCCAGACTGATCTCATAACAGAACCTCTGGGTTTCCAGACTGATCTCATTACAGAACCTCTAGTTTCCAGACTGATCTCACCTGTAGTGTCCAGACAGATCTCATAACAGAACCTCTAGTTTCCAGACTGATCTCATTACAGAACCTCTAGTTTCCAGACTGATCTCACCTGTAGTTTCCAGACTGATCTCATTACAGAACCTCTAGTTTCCAGACTGATCTCATAACAGAACCTCTAGTTTCCAGACTGATCTCATTACAGAACCTCTAGTTTCCAGACTGATCTCATAACAGAACCTCTAGTTTCCAGACTGATCTCATAACATAACCTCTAGTTTCCAGACTGATCTCATAACAGAACCTCTAGTTTCCAAACTGATCTCATAACAGAACCTCTAGTTTCCAGACTGATCTCATTACAGAACCTCTAGTTTCCAGACTGATCTCATAACAGAACCTCTAGTTTCCAGACTGATCTCATAACAGAACCTCTAGTTTCCAGACTGATCTCATAACAGAACCTCTAGTTTCCAAACTGATCTCATAACAGAACCTCTAGTTTCCAGACTGATCTCATTACAGAACC
This sequence comes from Oncorhynchus nerka, assembly GCF_034236695.1. NCBI lineage: Eukaryota > Metazoa > Chordata > Actinopteri > Salmoniformes > Salmonidae > Oncorhynchus > Oncorhynchus nerka. The sequence continues at coordinate 70,275,200 of NC_088403.1, forward strand.
TCTAGTTTCCAGACTGATCTCATAACAGAACCTCTAGTTTCCAGACTGATCTCAAAACAGAACCTCTAGTTTCCAAACTGATCTCATAACAGAACCTCTAGTTTCCAGACTGATCTCATTACAGAACCTCTAGTTTCCAGACTGATCTCATAACAGAACCTCTAGTTTCCAGACTGATCTCATAACAGAACCTCTAGTTTCCAGACTGATCTCATAACAGAACCTCTAGTTTCCAAACTGATCTCATAACAGAACCTCTAGTTTCCAGACTGATCTCATTACAGAACCTCTAGTTTCCAGACTGATCTCATAACATAACCTCTAGTTTCCAGACTGATCTCATAACAGAACCTCTAGTTTCCTGACTGATCTCACCTGTAGTTTCCAGACAGATCTCATGACAGAACCTCTAGTTTCCAGACTGATCTCATTACAGAACCTCTAGTTTCCAGACTGATCTCATAACAGAACCTCTAGTTTCCAGACTGATCTCATTACAGAACCTCTAGTTTCCAGACTGATCTCATAACAGAACCTCTAGTTTCCAAACTGATCTCATAACAGAACCTCTAGTTTCCAGACTGATCTCATTACAGAACCTCTAGTTTCCAGACTGATCTCATAACATAACCTCTAGTTTCCAGACTGATCTCATAACAGAACCTCTAGTTTCCTGACTGATCTCACCTGTAGTTTCCAGACAGATCTCATGACAGAACCTCTAGTTTCCAGACTGATCTCATTACAGAACCTCTAGTTTCCAGACTGATCTCATAACAGAACCTCTAGTTTCCAGACTGATCTCATTACAGAACCTCTAGTTTCCAGACTGATCTCATAACAGAACCTCTAGTTTCCAGACTGATCTCATAACAGAACCTCTAGTTTCCAGACTGATCTCATAACAGAACCTCTAGTTTCCAAACTGATCTCATAACAGAACCTCTAGTTTCCAGACTGATCTCATTACAGAACCTCTAGTTTCCAGACTGATCTCATAACAGAACCTCTAGTTTCCAGACTGATCTCATAACAGAACCTCTAGTTTCCAGACTGATCTCATAACAGAACCTCTAGTTTCCAAACTGATCTCATAACAGAACCTCTAGTTTCCAGACTGATCTCATTACAGAACCTCTAGTTTCCAGACTGATCTCATAACAGAACCTCTAGTTTCCAGACTGATCTCATTACAGAACCTCTAGTTTCCAGACTGATCTCACCTGTAGTTTCCAGACTGATCTCATTACAGAACCTCTAGTTTCCAGACTGATCTCATAACAGAACCTCTAGTTTCCAGACTGATCTCATAACAGAACCTGTAGTTTCCAGACTGATCTCATAACAGAACCTCTAGTTTCCAGACTGATCTCATAACAGAACCTCTAGTTTCCAGACTGATCTCATAACAGAACCTCTAGTTTCCAGACTGATCTCATAACAGAACCTCTAGTTTCCAGACTGATCTCATAACAGAACCTCTAGTTTCCAAACTGATCTCATAACAGAACCTCTAGTTTCCAGACTGATCTCATTACAGAACCTCTAGTTTCCAGACTGATCTCATAACAGAACCTCTAGTTTCCAGACTGATCTCATTACAGAACCTCTAGTTTCCAGACTGATCTCACCTCTAGTTTCCAGACTGATCTCATTACAGAACCTCTAGTTTCCAGACTGATCTCATAACAGAACCTCTAGTTTCCAGACTGATCTCATTACAGAACCTCTAGTTTCCAGACTGATCTCACCTGTAGTTTCCAGACTGATCTCATTACAGAACCTCTAGTTTCCAGACTGATCTCATAACAGAACCTCTAGTTTCCAGACTGATCTCATAACAGAACCTCTAGTTTCCAAACTGATCTCATAACAGAACCTCTAGTTTCCAGACTGATCTCATTACAGAACCTCTAGTTTCCAGACTGATCTCATAACATAACCTCTAGTTTCCAGACTGATCTCATAACAGAACCTCTAGTTTCCTGACTGATCTCACCTGTAGTTTCCAGACAGATCTCATGACAGAACCTCTAGTTTCCAGACTGATCTCATTACAGAACCTCTAGTTTCCAGACTGATCTCATAACAGAACCTCTAGTTTCCAGACTGATCTCATTACAGAACCTCTAGTTTCCAGACTGATCTCATAACAGAACCTCTAGTTTCCAAACTGATCTCATAACAGAACCTCTAGTTTCCAGACTGATCTCATTACAGAACCTCTAGTTTCAGACTGATCTCATAACATAACCTCTAGTTTCCAGACTGATCTCATAACAGAACCTCTAGTTTCCTGACTGATCTCACCTGTAGTTTCCAGACAGATCTCATGACAGAACCTCTAGTTTCCAGACTGATCTCATTACAGAACCTCTAGTTTCCAGACTGATCTCATAACAGAACCTCTAGTTTCCAGACTGATCTCATTACAGAACCTCTAGTTTCCAGACTGATCTCATAACAGAACCTCTAGTTTCCAGACTGATCTCATAACAGAACCTCTAGTTTCCAGACTGATCTCATAACAGAACCTCTAGTTTCCAAACTGATCTCATAACAGAACCTCTAGTTTCCAGACTGATCTCATTACAGAACCTCTAGTTTCCAGACTGATCTCATAACAGAACCTCTAGTTTCCAGACTGATCTCATAACAGAACCTCTAGTTTCCAGACTGATCTCATAACAGAACCTCTAGTTTCCAAACTGATCTCATAACAGAACCTCTAGTTTCCAGACTGATCTCATTACAGAACCTCTAGTTTCCAGACTGATCTCATAACAGAACCTCTAGTTTCCAGACTGATCTCATTACAGAACCTCTAGTTTCCAGACTGATCTCACCTGTAGTTTCCAGACTGATCTCATTACAGAACCTCTAGTTTCCAGACTGATCTCATAACAGAACCTCTAGTTTCCAGACTGATCTCATAACAGAACCTCTAGTTTCCAGACTGATCTCACCTGTAGTTTCCAGACTGATCGCATAACAGAACCTCTAGTTTCCAGACTGATCTCATTACAGAACCTCTAGTTTCCAGACTGATCTCACCTGTAGTGTCCAGACAGATCTCATAACAGAACCTCTAGTTTCCAGACTGATCTCATAACAGAACCTCTAGTTTCCAGACTGATCTCATAACAGAACCTCTAGTTTCCAGACTGATCTCATTACAGAACCTCTAGTTTCCAGACTGATCTCATAACAGAACCTCTAGTTTCCAGACTGATCTCATAACAGAACCTCTAGTTTCCAGACTTATCTCATAACAGAACCTCTAGTTTCCAGACTGATCTCACCTGTAGTTTCCAGACTGATCTCATAACAGAACCTCTAGTTTCCAGACTGATCTCATAACAGAACCTCTAGTTTCCAGACTGATCTAATAACAGAACCTCTAGTTTCCAAACTGATCTCATAACAGAACCTCTAGTTTCCAGACTGATCTCATTACAGAAACTCTAGTTTCCAGACTGATCTCATAACAGAACCTCTAGTTTCCAGACTGATCTCATTACAGAACCTCTAGTTTCCAGACTGATCTCATAACAGAACCTCTAGTTTCCAGACTGATCTCATAACATAACCTCTAGTTTCCAGACTGATCTCATAACAGAACCTCTAGTTTCCAAACTGATCTCATAACAGAACCTCTAGTTTCCAGACTGATCTCATTACAGAACCTCTAGTTTCCAGACTGATCTCATAACAGAACCTCTAGTTTCCAGACTGATCTCATAACAGAACCTCTAGTTTCCAGACTGATCTCATAACAGAACCTCTAGTTTCCAAACTGATCTCATAACAGAACCTCTAGTTTCCAGACTGATCTCATTACAGAACCTCTAGTTTCCAGACTGATCTCATAACAGAACCTCTAGTTTCCAGACTGATCTCAAAACAGAACCTCTAGTTTCCAAACTGATCTCATAACAGAACCTCTAGTTTCCAGACTGATCTCATTACAGAACCTCTAGTTTCCAGACTGATCTCATAACAGAACCTCTAGTTTCCAGACTGATCTCATAACAGAACCTCTAGTTTCCAGACTGATCTCATAACAGAACCTCTAGTTTCCAAACTGATCTCATAACAGAACCTCTAGTTTCCAGACTGATCTCATTACAGAACCTCTAGTTTCCAGACTGATCTCATAACATAACCTCTAGTTTCCAGACTGATCTCATAACAGAACCTCTAGTTTCCTGACTGATCTCACCTGTAGTTTCCAGACAGATCTCATGACAGAACCTCTAGTTTCCAGACTGATCTCATTACAGAACCTCTAGTTTCCAGACTGATCTCATAACAGAACCTCTAGTTTCCAGACTGATCTCATTACAGAACCTCTAGTTTCCAGACTGATCTCATAACAGAACCTCTAGTTTCCAAACTGATCTCATAACAGAACCTCTAGTTTCCAGACTGATCTCATTACAGAACCTCTAGTTTCCAGACTGATCTCATAACATAACCTCTAGTTTCCAGACTGATCTCATAACAGAACCTCTAGTTTCCTGACTGATCTCACCTGTAGTTTCCAGACAGATCTCATGACAGAACCTCTAGTTTCCAGACTGATCTCATTACAGAACCTCTAGTTTCCAGACTGATCTCATAACAGAACCTCTAGTTTCCAGACTGATCTCATTACAGAACCTCTAGTTTCCAGACTGATCTCATAACAGAACCTCTAGTTTCCAGACTGATCTCATAACAGAACCTCTAGTTTCCAGACTGATCTCATAACAGAACCTCTAGTTTCCAAACTGATCTCATAACAGAACCTCTAGTTTCCAGACTGATCTCATTACAGAACCTCTAGTTTCCAGACTGATCTCATAACAGAACCTCTAGTTTCCAGACTGATCTCATAACAGAACCTCTAGTTTCCAGACTGATCTCATAACAGAACCTCTAGTTTCCAAACTGATCTCATAACAGAACCTCTAGTTTCCAGACTGATCTCATTACAGAACCTCTAGTTTCCAGACTGATCTCATAACAGAACCTCTAGTTTCCAGACTGATCTCATTACAGAACCTCTAGTTTCCAGACTGATCTCACCTGTAGTTTCCAGACTGATCTCATTACAGAACCTCTAGTTTCCAGACTGATCTCATAACAGAACCTCTAGTTTCCAGACTGATCTCATAACAGAACCTCTAGTTTCCAGACTGATCTCACCTGTAGTTTCCAGACTGATATAACAGAACCTCTAGTTTCCAGACTGATCTCATTACAGAACCTCTAGTTTCCAGACTGATCTCACCTGTAGTGTCCAGACAGATCTCATAACAGAACCTCTAGTTTCCAGACTGATCTCATAACAGAACCTCTAGTTTCCAGACTGATCTCATAACAGAACCTCTAGTTTCCAGACTGATCTCATTACAGAACCTCTAGTTTCCAGACTGATCTCATAACAGAACCTCTAGTTTCCAGACTGATCTCATAACAGAACCTCTAGTTTCCAGACTTATCTCATAACAGAACCTCTAGTTTCCAGACTGATCTCACCTGTAGTTTCCAGACTGATCTCATAACAGAACCTCTAGTTTCCAGACTGATCTCATAACAGAACCTCTAGTTTCCAGACTGATCTAATAACAGAACCTCTAGTTTCCAAACTGATCTCATAACAGAACCTCTAGTTTCCAGACTGATCTCATTACAGAAACTCTAGTTTCCAGACTGATCTCATAACAGAACCTCTAGTTTCCAGACTGATCTCATTACAGAACCTCTAGTTTCCAGACTGATCTCATAACAGAACCTCTAGTTTCCAGACTGATCTCATAACATAACCTCTAGTTTCCAGACTGATCTCATAACAGAACCTCTAGTTTCCAAACTGATCTCATAACAGAACCTCTAGTTTCCAGACTGATCTCATTACAGAACCTCTAGTTTCCAGACTGATCTCATAACAGAACCTCTAGTTTCCAGACTGATCTCATAACAGAACCTCTAGTTTCCAGACTGATCTCATAACAGAACCTCTAGTTTCCAAACTGATCTCATAACAGAACCTCTAGTTTCCAGACTGATCTCATTACAGAACCTCTAGTTTCCAGACTGATCTCATAACAGAACCTCTAGTTTCCAGACTGATCTCAAAACAGAACCTCTAGTTTCCAAACTGATCTCATAACAGAACCTCTAGTTTCCAGACTGATCTCATTACAGAACCTCTAGTTTCCAGACTGATCTCATAACAGAACCTCTAGTTTCCAGACTGATCTCATAACAGAACCTCTAGTTTCCAGACTGATCTCATAACAGAACCTCTAGTTTCCAAACTGATCTCATAACAGAACCTCTAGTTTCCAGACTGATCTCATTACAGAACCTCTAGTTTCCAGACTGATCTCATAACATAACCTCTAGTTTCCAGACTGATCTCATAACAGAACCTCTAGTTTCCTGACTGATCTCACCTGTAGTTTCCAGACAGATCTCATGACAGAACCTCTAGTTTCCAGACTGATCTCATTACAGAACCTCTAGTTTCCAGACTGATCTCATAACAGAACCTCTAGTTTCCAGACTGATCTCATTACAGAACCTCTAGTTTCCAGACTGATCTCATAACAGAACCTCTAGTTTCCAAACTGATCTCATAACAGAACCTCTAGTTTCCAGACTGATCTCATTACAGAACCTCTAGTTTCCAGACTGATCTCATAACATAACCTCTAGTTTCCAGACTGATCTCATAACAGAACCTCTAGTTTCCTGACTGATCTCACCTGTAGTTTCCAGACAGATCTCATGACAGAACCTCTAGTTTCCAGACTGATCTCATTACAGAACCTCTAGTTTCCAGACTGATCTCATAACAGAACCTCTAGTTTCCAGACTGATCTCATTACAGAACCTCTAGTTTCCAGACTGATCTCATAACAGAACCTCTAGTTTCCAGACTGATCTCATAACAGAACCTCTAGTTTCCAGACTGATCTCATAACAGAACCTCTAGTTTCCAAACTGATCTCATAACAGAACCTCTAGTTTCCAGACTGATCTCATTACAGAACCTCTAGTTTCCAGACTGATCTCATAACAGAACCTCTAGTTTCCAGACTGATCTCATAACAGAACCTCTAGTTTCCAGACTGATCTCATAACAGAACCTCTAGTTTCCAAACTGATCTCATAACAGAACCTCTAGTTTCCAGACTGATCTCATTACAGAACCTCTAGTTTCCAGACTGATCTCATAACAGAACCTCTAGTTTCCAGACTGATCTCATTACAGAACCTCTAGTTTCCAGACTGATCTCACCTGTAGTTTCCAGACTGATCTCATTACAGAACCTCTAGTTTCCAGACTGATCTCATAACAGAACCTCTAGTTTCCAGACTGATCTCATAACAGAACCTCTAGTTTCCAGACTGATCTCACCTGTAGTTTCCAGACTGATCGCATAACAGAACCTCTAGTTTCCAGACTGATCTCATTACAGAACCTCTAGTTTCCAGACTGATCTCACCTGTAGTGTCCAGACAGATCTCATAACAGAACCTCTAGTTTCCAGACTGATCTCATAACAGAACCTCTAGTTTCCAGACTGATCTCATAACAGAACCTCTAGTTTCCAGACTGATCTCATTACAGAACCTCTAGTTTCCAGACTGATCTCATAACAGAACCTCTAGTTTCCAGACTGATCTCATAACAGAACCTCTAGTTTCCAGACTTATCTCATAACAGAACCTCTAGTTTCCAGACTGATCTCACCTGTAGTTTCCAGACTGATCTCATAACAGAACCTCTAGTTTCCAGACTGATCTCATAACAGAACCTCTAGTTTCCAGACTGATCTAATAACAGAACCTCTAGTTTCCAAACTGATCTCATAACAGAACCTCTAGTTTCCAGACTGATCTCATTACAGAAACTCTAGTTTCCAGACTGATCTCATAACAGAACCTCTAGTTTCCAGACTGATCTCATAACAGAACCTCTAGTTTCCAGACTGATCTCATAACAGAACCTCTAGTTTCCAAACTGATCTCATAACAGAACCTCTAGTTTCCAGACTGATCTCATTACAGAACCTCTAGTTTCCAGACTGATCTCATAACAGAACCTCTAGTTTCCAGACTGATCTCACCTGTAGTTTCCAGACTGATCTCATAACAGAACCTCTAGTTTCCAGACTGATCTCATAACAGAACCTCTAGTTTCCCAAATGGCACGCTACTCCCTTTATAGTGCACTATAAAGGGATCTATAGGGGTAGTGCACTACTTTAGACTAGGGCCCATAGCTTAGCACACTATATAGGTCCAAATTGTGCCTCATCCTGTGACATCCACTCATCCTCCATTTTTATCAAGGAAAGAAAAGCAGGAGAAAAGGGAGAGAAAGGAACAGAAGAAGAAGGAGAAAGAGGAGAAGGAGTTGAAGGAGAAAGAGGAGAAGGAGAAGAAGGAGAAAGAGGAGAAGGCCAAAGCTGAAGCGTAAGTGTCTTCGTAAAGCCCCAGCTGGGTTTTTATAAAGTTGCCATGCGGTACAAAATCAGAACCCAAAAGATCTGATTCCATGTGTTTACACATAGACACAGCAACCAAAATCAGATATGCCCAATACAAAGTAATTGGGGTGGCTGTGTAAACTAAGCTTTTTAAAATGGTATAACCCTTATACACCCTGTATGTGCTGTATAACCCCAGTCTCTCTCCCTCGGGCATAAAGAGAATGCCTTGTCTATTTTTCCCTGTGTTTGTGTGTGTGTGTTTGTGTGTGTGTGTGTGTGTGTGTGTGTGTGTGTGTGTGTGTGTGTGTGTGTGTGTGTGTGTGTGTGTGTGTGTGTGTGTGTGTGTGTGTGTGTGTGTGTGTGTTGCCAGGCCTAAAGAGATCACGGTGATAGACCCAGCAGGTAACATGTATTATAACTGGCTCCTTGTCATCACCATTCCTGTAATGTACAACTGGACCCTCATCATAGCCAGGTAACTAACACACTGATTGGCTAATTTGTTGATTGATTGGTTGGTTGATTGGGTGGTTG